>NC_079904.1:8539383-8661010 GCF_024868665.1 Triplophysa rosa | reverse complement strand
TCTGTCTGTCTGTCTGTCTGTCTGTCTGTCTGTCTGTCTGTCTGTCTGTCCTTCTGCTATCTATCTATCTATCTATCTATCTATCTATCTATCTATCTATCTATCTATCTATCTATCTATCTATCTATCTATCTATCTATCTATCTATCTATCTCTCTGTCTGTCTGTCTGTCTGTCTGTCTGTCTGTCTGTCTGTCTGTCTGTCCATCTTTACGCTATCCATCCATCCATCCATCCATCCATCTATCATATTTCAAGTTTTAACATCACCCAGACATTTCTTGACATTTTTTCATGAGCTTTTTTCTGTCAGGGTAAACCCATTAGTACTGGATTAACATATCTTCTTACGCCTTTTAAGACATGAAATCACATGGGCCAGACACACACAGATGCACTTAAAGTCCATAAGACATTGCAGGGTGGAGTGAGTCAAGCTGTATATGTGAGCGCTTTGGACATCTCAAAGCCGAGCGAAGCAATGCTGTGGTTTGTTAACATCAAAAGCATCACAAAGACAGTTAAGCTGTTGACCATTAGAACGGGAGGTGTGTGTTTATTTGCACAGGCTGACAGCTGGACAGTTTCCATGACAACGGTGTGGATTTGTATGTTCATGTTCTGGCGGCTTATTTTCCAAAAGGGTAAACTGTTACCAATTACTTCAAGGATTTATTCATGACTGCATGGTGTGCACGCACGCACACACAAACTGCAAACTCAAGGCAAAAAAGTATACAGATTTAAATGGTTTGTTGGCTTCTAAGTCAGGGGTCCACATGTCATTCTTTAATTTACACACATTATGACCTCATCAACAGGGGACTTTTAATGTTCATTATGACATCATCACTAACAGTCTTACAGTGAGCCAGCAGCACCAGATGCTCATTACGACTATTGCATCAACACTAGCCTCTCCATCAGCTTTCAGATCAGTGACTTCATCTGTTTTTTTTACTTATGGCTGAAGGTGCAGTGCTTTCAGTCATTTTTAGAAACAATGAAAATCATACACATTAACATTATAGAAATAATTCCAGTCAGTAGCCTGCTGTTAAATTAAACATGGAGAGGGTTACCTTGCTACTTATTGTTTTCTAGTAACCTCACCACTATCAGACACTTTCGCTTATACAACAAATTCATATCAAATAGCGCAATTCTGCAAGGGCATCAGTAACTATTAACCAACACATCTGTGTGATGCTAAATCCAGGTTTCAGTATACATAAATTACTGAATGCATCTAAAATCTTGCTAAAACATTTACGCAGCATACATTTATAAAGTAAAATGTCATCAGTGAGGTCTGCAGAGATTTAACTCCTCAACCTCAAATATACATTACACACACACACATTCAAACATCAGAACAGTGCAGTCTCACTGTTGGGGAAGATAAACTTTAATGTGACTTTATGAGGTTAGCGAACGAACACTCCCTGGCATACACGCACACGCACACACACACAGTCACACGTGTGCCCAGATCTACAGTCTGGATGGCTGGTTATAGTACTTACATTGCAGGTGGAGGAGAGGTTAACAGTGGGACTGGGTCCATCAGTCCACTCTGATGTGTCTGTACTGCAGCTCAAATGTCTGTTCCTCTCATATTCCTTTAACTATGAAGAACAAGAGGTCAAAGACAGCCGCCCCTCGCCCTCAAACACACAGCCCTATCTATCACACAATACCACACAGACATGTACCAACACTTAGGTGAAGTGTGTAATTTTGTGAAATACTTAAACCCCATTTTAAAGTAGGTTTACGTCTGCTCAACCAATGGTGTGAGTTTTGGGGTGTGACTATCTTTAAAACTAACCAATGACAGCCTTAGATCGTACCAATGTAAAAACAGGTCATTATGGCATTTTCGTTTGGAATTACACACTTCACGTTTAAAAAGAAATGTACAGATGCAACTGAAACACACAGAGAACAGACACACATTCATACACGCATTTATCAAGTTCAACTATCCACAGAGGCTTAGCATTGATTCAAAACCTGCTCGTGACATAAATCAACTACCAGTCCCAAAGAACAACTGCAGGAGAGATGTTGAAGATTGAAGAACGCACAGTTGGTTAAAGGAATCAATGTTGGCCTTGTGGAGAGAGGAAAGGCAAACTCTAGAACCATCCATTAGGTTTATGATCAGATGATAATTCATTATCATGCTGTCAAAACGTGATAAACCAAAGAGAGAGAGAGACCCACAGTCACCCAAACACATCTGAACAGTGAAACAGAACATAAGATGATCCATCCGATCAATCCAACGCTACTTCAGAATTTAGACACCAAAAGCCCTTCATTCTAATGAAACATTATTTGCACTATCAATCTACTGCAGCCCTTCAATGCAGAGTCAGTGCACGTGTTTTAATGCATGTCAGTGTGTGTATGCATGTTTGGAAGAAAGGAAGTAGGCGGGCGATTGTTAGTCTGGGTGAGTAAAGGTTAGTACACATGAATGAAGGTTGTCTTGTTGTTCAGGGCTAATGTGACGTGTTTACCCGTGCCAACGCCTCTTCCACTGTGATCATCTTCTCTTTGACCATCATCATCAGCTGGATCCGTTCTTCATCGCTCATGGTGATATCACTGGCCACATAGCCAATGTCCTCTCCTGTAGGGTCAGAGGTCAAAGTGACCAAATGAGAACAAGGGATACAAGCAAGTGAAACAGACAGGGGTGGAGTGATGAGAGGAGGAAGCGGGAGAATTCGTTTGAATTACCTTTTGACGTTTGCCTTGTGACCCCTTTCTGTGACTTTCGGAAGTTCTGCCAGAAGGATTTGTTTTTCTTCTTGTTGTCCCACTTTCCTGTGTGAGAAGGAAGCCGTCAGAACTCACAAACAAATGAACGTTCACACATAACATAAACGCACTGCAGTGTCTAAATGTCAATGGATTTACTTTACATTTATCATCTAGCATCATAAATGGATGAATCTCACAAAGAACTGACAGTCATATTCAACCCAAAATAAAAGTCACTGTGACGCAGCAATAAAAATAATCCAATCCATTTTTTACTTTGAATGTAAATGACATGTTTTTTGCATATCTGGTTAGATTACAGTAGACTATTAAATAAATGAAGGATGTCTAAGTAATTTTAAAAATGCTAAATTGTGTTGTCTGAAAAGTAAAAAAAAGCTTTATTGTTTAAAATAAATATATATAGCCAAGACTCAAAAAAGCTGTGATAAAAAACAGGGTTATTCTATCAAATATTCAATATGAAGGAACATGAATTTGTTTTTCAGTAACCAAGAACTAAAAACATTGCACTTTTTATTATTTTGACCGTTTGTTTGGTTTAATTTTCAGCAAATAAAAAACTAGATTTACTTAGTATATGAGAGAAATGTTGAAGGCAGTTTACAGAATGAACTACATATCTATTAACAGTAAGTTTCCAAAAAACATAATAATTTTGAAGTGGTCTCCTAAATCTTTCTGCGACTAAATTTATCTTTGAGTGAATTATGACCCCGATATTTCTTGTCAGTTTTTGTGACATTCACGATATATGCTTGGCCATCTAAGAGAAAGCGTTAGTGTTTATTTCAACCCCTAACACTGGAACATTCCAATCCAGCATGGAATCCAAAATAATTCCAATAACATTCCACGGAAACCTCAAGGTCATCATAATAATAGCCGAGAAAGTTTCAAATGAAGCACAGACCTGATCCATCCTCAGAGCTGGACTTGTGCAGAGCAATTCTGAAGAAAGAATCACAGAAAAAACATTGTGTTTTATTACCAAACATTTTTTCAGATCTTTTTCAATTTTCAGATGTTTCTTCTGTAAACATTTATTCAATCTCCCTTCAGACCGAGAGTGTGCTTGTACTTGTGTGTGTGTATGATCTACAACAAAACAAAGATCACTATTAGACTGATTTGAGCTATGCTGTACATCCACCTTGCATTTCAACTCCCTGAACTACATTCAACTGATTCATCACATGGCCCAGTAGAGGGCAGTGTGTCACCATTCTCACAGCACCAGTCAGGTTCCTGAGGGTCTCAGGGCACGGATGAAATGCTCCTGAGATGATCAGAAATGAGATGAGACACCGACTGAGAGAGGGAGAAAAAGTGAGCGAGAGACACCGCTTGTTTTCATTTCCATTCTGCGGCACAGCGGCACAGTGCCCATGGAAAATACCAAAATGTAAAGTAGCAGAGAGATGTTAAACTGAGCAGCACACTCATCTTTGGATAAACACAGAGTGCGAATACACCACCAACCTTATAAACACCATATTTGAGCCATTTACATCCCATTTCTCCATTTTTTTATCTAGTTGATGCTTTACAGCTAGTTTACACTTTATGAATGATGACACAGTTTTCTATTTGCGCCCCAACGACAATTGTAAAATTAATATACGTTTTATCACACAGCTCTCTAACTGCTGGTATTTTTGTATAATGACCGGAAAACTTATAATCTTCTCATTATAGTCAATTCTTGTTATAATACCAGAAAACAAATTGTAGTTGAAAAACATGTTTACATGATTGCTTCATTTTAGCTTAAAAAAGAACGCAAGATGTTCAAACTTGTTTGAGGTCAGTCAAAAAAGTGGCCTTCAAATAGGAAGATTAATACAGATCAAAGCACAGTTTCATGTACAGTAATATCTTCATGTATAATATTTGACAGAACATCATGGTCTGAAAATATATTCACCGTTTATATTCCCACGGGTCATGAGGCAGGGATCAGGTTGACTTTGTCAAACTTGGTTGTAAAATGTTGTGTGAACTGGTCATGAGAGGGTTTATTACAGGCCTCATGAGAGGAAACATCTGAACTGAGCTGATGGTCAACACGGTCCAAACGCACAGAGGGAGAAGAAAACATTCCCTTGGAAACGTCTGGATGTTCTGCAGATGGGGACGTATAAGCATGCTAGTGCGTGTGTTTTGGTTTTCTCGTCGGGGTGGGGGATTTACTCTCGCCCTTGGGTTAAAAAACTATTTCAACCGGAGTCTACACTAAAGTAAACACTACATAGATGTGCAAGTAAACTTTACACACACAAAACCATGCACCCATGTCCTCTGCTCTGCTTTCTCCACAGGAAGACTGTGTTTTAACCCTGTCAGTTTATCATTGTGTCTGTGTTACATCTGTTATCCATGTGTCCCAAATACATTTGAGATCCTCGCTGCTAAGCGCTCCCCTGCTGCTAAATATCAATACAGACATGCACAGAGACGTGTGTGTGTAGTGTCAGGTCAAACGTTACATGTCATTACATGGACTGCGAAAGGAAAAAATGCACTCGTGCAAAAAAAAAAAAACACAGATCCACACAAAGACAGTAACATCCAACACACTCGTATCAGCCCAAATAAAGACGTCACTGCTGGTCCTCCAGCGAGTTCCTCTGTATGTTTGTGACAGAGAGGCCTCTGTGTGAATTATCATATCATTATGCTCCCATGACAACACAAACTTTCTCTGTTAACCTCTCATTCACCCTAAAGAATGCACACGAAATCCAAAGGGGGTCTCCTGCTAGTATGCTGCCTTGCGACCCATGCAAAGAAGGCTCTATTGAAAAGCAGCACAGTAAATTAGGCTCCATTCAAGACTGCTGCTATTGACAGAGTTATACGGCTTACGACTGTGTGACCAGCGTACAATGAAAGTATGTTACAGTCGGACAGTTTCTTGCTTTGTTGGGGGTGTCTTGTATTGTTACAGTGGCTGGGTGACATGTTGAATATGTGTTTGCAAAGATTTTTCCTGCAAACAAAATTAAAGGAACAGTTCACCCAAAAAGGAGAATTCTCACATAATTTACCTACCGTCATGCCATCCCAGATGTTAATGACTTTCCTTCAAATTTGGTTCTCTTATGACATTTTTCCCCCAACACATGCAAGAACAAATATGATTAAGTTATTGTGCCACCATATTTAAATTTAGTGCTCAGATCCCCACATTTCAATTCCGTTAAATAAGCTCAAAATACAGTTTTCTCTCACAAACGTATCATTTCGCTTTAGAAGACATTTATTAACCCAGTGGAGTCGTCCGGATTACTTTTATAACAGAAGTTTGCGCTTTCTGAACGTCCATACTTGGTCCCACATAAGAAAATAAGATTTTATAAAATAATGTGTTCGTGTTCAATTGAAGAAATGAAGTCATACATCTGGGATAACACGAAGGTGAGAGAATTACTATTTGCTAACTGTTACTTTAAGCAACACCAAATCAGCAGCAAAAGCAGTGTCAGTGTTCATGTAAAAGAGTTCAAACTATCTATCAAATCTTCAAATCAATCATGATTCAAATGTTAATTCCAGTGTCCGTATCACCCAGCCCGTATCATTATTAGTTCAGCTGGTGCTGCACATGCAGAGAAAAAGTCCCACGTGCTGCATTCCTTGTACCTGTCATGTCTACAATCACTGAAATGGAGGAATCCCTGGCCTGCTGAGATGTTATTTGAGGAATGTGATGGAAGAACATTCCTCGCTGGAACATCTTTACTTTCTCCATAGACCCTAAATGAAATAAAACGCTCATTCAGTCAGTTGTGTTTCAACATGAGAATGATCAGGAAATGGCTTTCCAAAACATGACATTAGTCATAATGCTGCTCCAACATTTCATCGCCACCGATTTAAGATGGAACATCACGTTGTTCCCATCAGCGATGCGTCACTAAACGTTACATGTTAGTTGCTCTTTTATATCAGGGAGTGGGAGGACTTCCTCTCTCAAACTGCTGATGAAGAGGAACACTTGTATCCCAAAGTGCACCTGGTCTCCTACGACTGGGCGATTTATTTCCCCACGCCTGGCGGTAGAGTTCAGAACACACATGGCCTCAAACACCAGTGCACGTATACAAAGATGCCAAAGGAAGCGTCCGGGAAGTGACCTTCAATGGAGGTCATGGTAAACGGGGGTTAGGGGATTTCCTCAAAGCCACACACATAAAAACGTGGCAAGAATTTTGTTTAGCACACACTGGTTAAAAAGCACTTAATGGAGCCAGATGTATGTTAGGAGGAAAACCCTTTCAACGTGACTGTTTCTATACACACCAAACACACATCCTTCTCTGGTAACTGCTCCTGTGTCATTGGCTTCTCTGCAGCGTCTGGTGGTCAGGGCTTCTTCAGGAGACAGGAAGTTGAAATATCTGGCAACGACTCTTTTGTCTAGAGTGGCTCTAAGATGATAATGTCACACTATGCTCTTTTTTAACATCTGATTTGGTTTTATAATCATAATACAAAGCTGTATTGAGATTTAAATACTAATAGGATTAATTGTGAAACCCTAAGTGAACCCAGAAAATATTATCCCTACGACCTATGCAACGTCCTGACCTATATTCACACTCTCTTATTACATCCCTCTTTAATTGAAAACTCCATAAGTGGAGAAAAAAAACGACATAATATTACGCATATCTCTACGGATGAAGCGTATGAACTAATACATGGAACACAAATCACGTCAGATCTTTCAAACAAGCAGGTCAAACTCAACTCCACATATTTATTACTGTAAACGTTGAGTGAATGACTCAAGACATTGATCAAAAATCCACAAACCCAGTCACGCGTGCACGCCACATCCCTGTAGACTTGTCCCTATAGACCGCATAGGTATGAGGCATGTAAACGCTTCAACGTGTCACCTCCATATGTTTTACATTCATCTTTGCATACTTCTCCTCTCCCGAGAGTGTGGATAACAACACTGATTGTAAATCTTCACTGGGACACGTGGACGGCTCATCCCCAAAGAAACGGATGCATGCATGGAGACTCGACCCTACCTGCCACACTTGCCATCGCTCATTTACTAACTGCATTATGTATGACAGAAGTTAAACACTGTCCAACTGAACCCTTTGGGATGGAAATTATTCTATCAAAATCAAAATGATTTGTCCATTTATTGAATGAAGATAATAATAGCTGTTGGTGTTCGTCACCACTTTTGACGGCCATTTTGAATTTGTTATCATAAATAAAAAACACAAAGACACAAGAAAGTCAAAACTGATTTGGCTCACATTTTACCCTTACATTACTACACTCTATTACACCCATAAACATTTTGAAATTGACTGACTACAAACTGACCTTTACAGAATTGTATGGGCACAGATGATGTCATGTGTACCATGTTTAACTCAATTAACTAATAATTCTAAACAAAGTTCAGCCTGACCAACACTCTTATGTACTATAAACTTATTGAATTAGGTTCGAGACAGAAAGAAATTCTTTTCTTCTTCCTCTCTGCAATCAGTGAGTTTCATCTTAAACATCTAAGAACAATAGATGGAAGGAAGGAAACCTGGAAGAACCAAGATGTGAAGAAGCAAAACAGAGGAACCACACACACACACACACACACAAACACAAACACACACACACACACACACACACACACACACACACACACACACACACACACACACACACACACACACACACACACACACAGTGAGAGATGGGGGATGGAGAGCAGAGATGATGTATTTACGTGATTTTGTATTAGAGAAGGTCAGCACTCATATGCAGGTCAGACCAGCTAACTAAGAATTAAAGCTTACATTAGGTGTGAACAGATGTGTATCTCGGCTGACCATTGGCGATTAACAAGAGTTGGACCTTATTGTCAGGTAGAAACGAGTAGTTGAAGTGACTTACTTTCTCTCTGTCTCTGGAGTGGACACTTCACTGCTGAAGCCAAATGATTCCTATGAATTAAACACAACATTGCACTTATTTACACACGTTCACAGCTGGACACGTGATTTATTACCGAGGTGACATGAATGAAAATGTGCTGTGTTAGTTATAGTCGTTTGTGCAATTTTGTAAAGGTCTGAAAGCAGATATGCACTGCATTGTGGGTCAACTGACCTGGATGTCTGAGCACATCTGTAAAGATCCAGAGCTTGTGTCTGCTTTTTCCTGGAACACACAAAAAAACGTGGGTTAGGAACAAGGACACACACTCACGCAGGCAATGATAATAGGTCACACACCCATATGCCGCGAGCGTGTTGTCGTCGTTAGAAAAGCCACACCCTTAACCCCCTTCTCACACATCACATGCGACTCCCGAGTGAACCAGCCAGTTCTGTGTGGCTGCACAAGAGAGCAGTGTGTTCAAAATAAACACCATGTGGATTGAGCCAAACCTACTGGAAATACAGTACGCATGAGTCCTATTGCAAACACGCCAGCCAAGACTGTCAATCAGCACCTTTCCATATACAGAACATACTGGAAAGAGGACGCCAGTGAAATAATGATATATAATGATGGCGTGTGAAAGCAGTCAGAGGCTTGGAATAAACTGATATGCATCTTAATCTGGTCTGCTGAAATGACACCCTATTGGTTTCATACAAGTATAGAATGAGTCCGAATGTTAAAGCCATTTATTATTTTTTACATATGCTTAAAAATATTGCAACCATTTTTAAATTGATCAAATCACATATAAAGCTGTCAACACTGTCTTACATTAAAATGGGAATTTTGGGGGGTTCGGCCAGCGCAGAGAGAGAGAGAGAGAGAGAGAGAGAGAGAGAGAGAGAGAGAGAGAGAGAGAGAGAGAGAGAGAGAGAGAGAGAGAGAGAGAGAGAGAGAGAGAGAGAATTCATGAAGGGAGAGGGCTCAATTTTGTTTGAATTTACTTTGTTTTGCTCAATTTTATATTAAGTTGTATTGTATTTTATTGAAAAGCAAGACAAATTATAAAAAGCACATTTTGACTATTCAGTTTGTGCAATAGTGAAAAAATGGCTTAATAAATAGAAGAAATGCAAAAAACCATGTTTGGTGTTCGGTATTATTCGGCCTTCGGCCAAGTGTTTCACATCATGCTCGGCTTCGGCCAAGAATTTTCGTTTCGGTGCATCCCTAGTAACAAGCCTGTAAATCAGGATGAATTGGAACTGTACGGATAACCTCATACTTAAAGAATCTTGCAGCTCGAAGATGCCTGTTTTTCTACTGGCTGAAATCTTAAAACGATTGATCTGGTTTGTAATGGCAGGATGGCACCATTGAGCTGGTTCTTTTTATATTTTTTATAAACCTGAAAGATCGCACAGATTATCAAACAATGCAAAAGATTAAACTGCTGTGAAACCATCTTTTAGATGCTGATTGTAACTCTGGATAAATCTACTGTATTCCAAGCAATGTTTTCTATAGTCACCAAATAAAAAAAATGCAACTACGAAAACCCTGGTGTTCCCATAACAGAACACTCCGAATCACTTACGCTCACACCCAAACCAAGACTTCTGCTCTCGCTTTTTTTTCTCCACACAACGTGTATGTGAAAGTGCGTTTCAGCTATTTTTAAAATACCCACAGCTCGAGGGCTTCTTTAAAAACACTACCGTGAGCTAACAGTCTTTGTTTTAAGAACACTACACTTGATTTCTAGTAAATCACTTCTGAAAGCCCACAACGTGTTCAACAGTAGATGACAAGCCCATCAGATACTGTCTATTACATTACTACAGTCATGATTCACTTATGCCCCATGTCTTCTTCATATGAAAAGTGAAAGTGATTGAAATAAAACTACACGCACATGTACATGCATTCCGTCCGTCTGCTTTAGGATTCAGTCTTGTGTTGGTGAAGTCTGAAAGCTTCTAAGTATTAAATCAGAAGTAGTTCTGTAAAAGTGGAGCCATCCAGGTCACACACACACACAGTGGGTAGGGTTCAAGTTTGTTCCCATCGGAAAACACACAGGCCAAAGTAAACACACACACAGGTCTGTGTTCTGTATCATCAGGAGCATAGCATCACCAGCTGCCCCATACCCGCTGGGCACAAGCTCACGCTGGCACACGCAGAATCATCTCCACACACAACTGCTGCCAGTGGCATCCAAAACACACACATCCACACACAACACATACAGAGACGCTCTGTGTCTGTGTGAGACCCACAGCCACACACTGACAGCTTTCACAACACCACACATATAAAAACACACATCTACAGTAGAGAGACATTGTATACAACACTTCAGACAGTTTAGTTTAAGTGCGTTTTGATAACCGATACCAATTTATGGATCATGTCTATTTTACATTATCCATACAGTGGTATCAAGTATCTAAACAATTAGATAAACTGGTAGGCCTATTACAATCATAACTAGTTTTATAATCAGAAGTTATTTGGGAGACAGCAGCTGGTGGGGAGAAGAGTGACTGTGTGTTGAGATGACCTACATGTGATATAGAAAATTTTTCCAGGATTGTCCAAATTCTTTATTATTTGTATATTATTTATTTGACAGTATGCATTCATACTTTATTATATCTTTTTCTTACATTTATGTTTTATTTGTTATTATTACCAGTGTTAACTTAACTTAAGTTAATTATTTATTTATCTATTTACTGTTTCCAAAGTCAATATTATATTTGTCATAATCGAGAAGCCCTATTTCAAATGCATATTTGATTTTATAATATAATAATAAAATTGAATTAGACAACTGTGGTATTACTTTTCCTAAAAAGGTTAACAGTAACAGTCAATGAGCTTACATCCGGCACAACAATGACGACGAGAAACTGTTAATCGACAAGAAAAATCTTGAATGAAGCATCCCTAATATTTTCTATATCAGTGGTTCTAAGACTGGGGGTCGTGGCCCCCAGTCTAAAAATAAGACCACCAGCCAAACTGACCTGGATGTCTGCGAGCTGACTGACTTCCACAGGGGTACGACAGGAATAATTAGATTGATGGAGACAAATTAGGTGCTATACACAATTCATACAGAGTCTCATTCTAAAGGACAGGACACACACAGTGAGACTGGCAGAAGTGTGGCTGTGTGGGTGGATGCTCTTGGCTCTTGAGAAAAATTTGGCTCCCACTGTATAGTCAAGAGACTTTGGTTGAAGAGGAGGTAGAGAAAGTGTCCTTGTAGAATAAGACCAGCCCAACCTACTGGTCTAACACAAACATAGAACACACATACGCACCTACAGCGCGTGCTGCTTTGTGCTCAACACTATTTTGGTATCCCATGCACGTGGCTTCTAGCTCAGAAGGTCTACCTGGAAATACCAGACCGGGGGTGGAAATTGACTGTTTTTCATGCTTGAGTAAACACTTTAAAAACAGGTTTATTGTTCTTCAGAGTTGAGAAAGAATTGGGCAACGTACAGAACACGGTTGGTTAAAGTCACCAGTCGTTCGATGTGCGTGTATGCGGGTTACCTCTCGAACAAAGGTTCACTTCCATGATGACCTAGTTTCAGAGACCAACAGGAATGAAATGAAAATGCCACAACATGCCTCTGACTACACCACATAAAGCCTTAGCATGGGAAAGAGCATGATTCCTTGATCTACCAGGCATGCCTAAATAAAAAACAGGCTAACAGAAATTCTCCCCTGAAAAAGTTGAATCTAATGTAACAGGAACATATTTTTTATTTATTAAGGTGTCTGCAACTTTTTTCCTCTTCTGTCATGGCTGTGTCTGTCCATCATGGCAATGATGAAATTCATTTATTTTTGCTCTACCCAGAGGAGTATAGCAGTGTGTTTCTTAACCAGGCCTGGGCCCACTAAGGGAGCGTCAACAAACTCTCTTGCCACCTTAAAACAAAACAAGCATTAAAATAAGTTAAAACATCGAAAGTGTTTTGTTTTGTCATAATAAATATACACCTTTCTACTTATGTCAAGCTCTAGAATATTTGGGTAGACATAATGAGCGGGGGACTATGGGTCTTCAAATATTGGTGTGAACAATGGGGGTCTTGAATCCAATGGGGGGTCAACGAGTATCCCAGATTATAGTTATTAATAGTTATTATAGTTTCTCCGGGGACAGTCTAGGAAAGTCTCATCTAAATCTCATCATTATTAAGTGTGAAACGGTGATGGGAAGTAAAGTGACGCTACAAAATTGACTTTGGTGTTTAGTAATGTGACAGTAGCTCAGCTGTTTTCAGAAATAACATTGCTTTCCCAGTAAAAAGCTTTAGAGGCGGATAAATGCTAAGTTGCTGTTTTTTTTGCATTGTCACACTGTATTGTACATGCAGTCTTACGGAAATCAAGGCAGTAATTTTAAGCACTCTCTCTCAAGTAGTGTTATCTACAACATTACTATTCCACCTACACAACTGATTTTCAACCTTATAACCGATAACACAGTCCACATCCCAGGTGTTTGAATCAAAGACTCTCTGAATAAAGGCGAGTGTCTCTGTACAAACAGCTAAAGAGAGAGATAGTCAAAAATGTGTTGTAGCACGGATAGCTTGCTCCATGTATGACAGGGCTTATCCATTCAACACATGCAGCGTAGAGGATGTTTTCCTAACTCTTTGTTATCGAGTAGCTCTTATAAAAGCACAGCGAGATGAAGCGAAAGAGAGGAAGCGTTTGAAAAAATATGGAAGCCTAAACTGGCAGCTCTCTGCCAAGACATCGGAGGAAATGAAAGAGAAATCGAACATCAAAACGGACTCAGGGATTGTCTAGGGCATATGTGAAGGTCCCAAACTGAACTAGACAATAAAATTAGGAAGTGAAAGTAAGAGAATGCTTTGAATAGCACTTGAAATTTACCACGGTCGGCTGGGAGATGATGGCGAAACGAGGTTTCCAAATCAGCACGCCACTGGCATTATGACACTGTATAAATATATTGTTTCTTTATAGATATTCAATTGAAAGAATTATTATAGTATTGTTAGAGTCATCATGGCTTCAAATACAATTGTTTTGCCCTACACTGAAGAAACAACTGGCTAGATTTGTCAATGTTTAAAACAGTTCTTCACTATGAAATGCTTTATGTTTCATTCTGTATGAAGTATGAATGGATCACAATATTCATTGCTTCACTGACAATAGCCTTCACTGTTGCCTCTAGTCCAAGCTAGTGACCTTTCCCCTCATTTGGTATCAGAGCCGATAGCTGACGGCCTATCATCAACTTGGCCCCAAGTACAAGGTTACATGCCTTTGGGAGTGAGGTTAGCCGGGTGACAGTGTTTATGGAAATTAGTTAGAGAATAATAAGAGAGAGGAGGAGAAGAAAGGAGAACACAGGGGGGGGGGGGGGAGCAGAGAGCAGAACACAGAAGAGGCGAGGACATGAGGACATGCAGTACCACTACTTTGACCCTTCTGATACCATTTAGACATCACATTTCAAGGCAAAGCTGAAATATCAAGCCATTAACTTGGCCTTTAAACAGCCAATCAGCACAAAGATAATCACCTGTTACAGTCCGCAGGGACCCAACACGCAAGACTGGACAGCAGCCACTCCTGCTCAGACACAAAGAGTGTCCACTCTCATTCACACCTTCTGCTCCAGACACAGCGTCATGCCAGAACCTGACTGCCAAAAACACTTGATAATATCAAGTGATCACTGCACCTTCACCACCATCCCATATGGATCAAATCTGCACAATACAATCCTCTAGAATTAACAACTAAACAAATCGCAACCTGTCCAGACCATCACAGCCTTTCCTGCACTTAAACATGGAATGCTAAACAACTCCCAGAAAATTCCCACTGTTATCCAACCAAATCTTTCCATTAACTAACGTGCTTTCCAGCCAGGAACTCCTACAATGTCCCTATTTCCATTAAACTCCAGAAAGAGTCACAAGACCAGCAAAACTAAAGACATAAAGGGATGACCTACTTGGCCGACTTGACTTCATTAGCTTCAGACTAGAGTCTCTGTTGACAGGCAACACCCTCTGCTCTGGACTTACCACAACATCCTTTGATAAAACAAAGTCAGGATAGGGAGTCATATTTTTGCTCGCACTCAATGTAAGCTCTAAATCCTTCTGAATGGGTTTTATCTTGTGCTTTGATTTTTGGCTATCTTAAGTTTAGGGCTGCAGCTATCGATTCTTTTACTAATCGAGTATTCTACTGATTTTCCATCGATTAATTGGGTATTCGGATAATAAGTACTTTTTCTTTATTAAAAAGCAATACTAAATATACAAGAGAAAATAAGACGGGTCTCTTAAATGAGTTAAACAACACATTTGTTTCCATTTTAGAACAATTAAAGTTTTTATTGTTGAAATTGCATACATTAATATCTGTGAAAACTAAACCCATTTAGTACATTGCATTGCCATATTAAATTCAAAATGCAATATAATACAAATGTATAAATAAGAAACATGAATAAAAATAGAAAGAATCATTTCAAAGATAAACAACTAACTTCAGCTTATGCGTGATGCATTTAGTTTATATAAATTAGTTTTAGTTTCTTTTTTTACTATTAAATAGTAATATATAGCCTATGACTTTTATTTTGGCAGGTTGTCAGAAGACACTTATTTTTTACTATGTCTTGTTTCTTCACTCAAACAATAACATGTTCGTGAAATAAACTCTCAGAGCAACTCTGGAGGTGAAGTTCATGTCCTCATTCAGCGCAGACGCAGACAAATTTATGACCATCACGCGTGTAGCACGTGTGCAGTTCATACACGCAGAACAGACAGATTGCATGTGTAAATAACAGGATTTGGCATCCGAATCTAGTTTGATGGACTCAATGCAGCCGGAAAACAAGTTTCAAAATAGACTTAAACTAAGTAAAATAGCAGTTCACCATTTCAATAAGCTATCACTTATTTATCAGCATGAGAGACACGTGTGAGCGTGTGAACAGACTAAAATGCGTGTGTCTCGTGGTGAATGCGTGAGACTTGAGAGCCCTGTAACATGTAGTTTAGCGGGCTGTGCGTTAGTAATAACGGTCCGTGGGGAAACGCAGTGCTCCGTGTGTACTGTAGTTAAATGGATTAAACAAAGCTTCGAGGCAACAAAATATGCCTCGATGATTTTTTTGTATTCGAATTACTCTAGTTACTCGAGGAATCGTTTCAGCCCTACTTAAGTTTTAGCTAATTAATGGAGAATCCTTTTAAGGGAGTCAACAGAGGTTGTAAAAATAAGCTTTAATTGTAACAATTTCAGAAATTACACAAGCTAAAAAAAAGAGTCCTAAAATCAGCATGGGTGTGATTCACAGGCTGCAAGTAATGATGGGTATGCTGATATCCAATATCATTCAACACCATTAGAATACAATAAATGAGCTGTTTTATAAACAAGCAGCTATATCAAGCAACTTGCATTATACAGTAGACCAGTCCAGTCTACTGTATATATGACCAGTCTATTTTTTATATGATAATAACAATAGTTTCAAACCAAGCCAATTCAGGTATAACCACTGCACATATACAATATACAAGTACTCATTGTAATTTTAACTACTGTATAGAAAAGATAATGTGCTCAAAACAATAAACGAAAGAGATCCTCATTGAAATGAAGCAAAACACCCCCAAATAAGAGGAATGAATTGTGACGACTATGTAAACACAGCTGAGTCACACGGGGTTGATTTAGGTGGGACTGTACAACAGGGTTAGGTGCTCATCCATGACTAATATAGTTTACACAGAACAGGGTGTGGAGCTGGACACTCCAGACATAAGACAAGCAAACAGTTATAACATAAAAAATAGATTAAATAGAACTGAATTGGCTTAAAATAAGTGCTATGGGATGTTGTGCAGAATGACAATTCTTTGAACGAACAGTGCACACAAACCTAACAATTTATTCTAATTTACCCTCAAAACAACACCAACAAGAGTATGTAAAACATCACAAAATGTTAATTTCTGCATAAATTATTTGTTCCTAATTTGATACGGATGACTGGACACAAGACAAAATTTTGCATTCGGTATCCAGTGTTGGGTGTAACTAGTTACTAAGTAATTAGTTACTGTAATTTAATTACTTTTCACTTGAAAAGTAAAGTAAGGGATTACTCTTATTTTCTGCAATTTAATTACAGTTACTTTTGATGTAATTAAACTAAATACTTTGTGTAATATATGTGTGTGCAATAGTGGAATTAACATCAAAATTCAAAGACTAACTTTAAAATGAATGCTTTAATGTATAATTCTCACATTTTTAATACATTGGTCAGTAAATAAGAGTACTTTATGTAGTTTATATTATTTATTTGAATGAATTGAAAGAGTCATTTCATGTCTATCCTTGAATCACTTAACTAAATAAAAGGTTGATTAGGGAAATAGAAAGTAATTAGTAATAAGTAACTAAATACTTTTTGGAGCGAGTAATTTGTACAGTAATCTAATTACACTATTGAATATGTAATTAGCAACTAGTAATTTATTACTTTTTCAGAGTAACTTACCCAACACTGTCGGTATCTATTTTATACAATGCAAGAGAAACCCTTAATAACCCAAACCCAAATAATCCAATACAATGGCATACCCACTGTTATCCAAATGCAGAGATTGATTGGTTCCTGCCTGAGCCCAGCACCACAGCTGAGCACGACTCTCAGAATGTTTTCTTTCATTCTCTCGAAATCCTCTCATTGGACTCTGCCAAGCCCAGCTGCATGTTATACTGAGCCCGGCGGTTTCTTAGCAACCTTGGGTGGCCCACTACCCTACATCCCCGAAGACACAGACGCTTTGAGACGCAGAAGAGAAACGCAAAGCTCCGTCAGAACAATCCATACACGTATGGAGAGAGGCCAGTGGATCAACGCTTTTGTCTTCATTTTTGTAATAGATTAAGACAACCGTTTCCTTCTTTTAGCTCATGGGTTACAATGGCTATTCTGTACAATGAAGTGATGAAAAAATCAAGGAATTTTGTGATTAGCTGCGCTTGTGGTTCGTTGTCAATGGAAAAGAAACAGCTGCTCTAGTTTACGACCAAAACAACTGCTATTGCAAAAGCAAGTAGATTAAACACTGCTAATCGCTTTACCATCTCTAATTTATTATTCTAAATGAACTGATTAAAGAATTTTGTCCTGGAAGACTTTACTGAAAGGGTACTTGAAAAACAAATACAGAACTTCTAGAAAAAACGCTCGAGTTCATTAATACAGAATTCCACCTGACTCGAAACAACATGCGTTTCATTGCGCTAATGACTGTCAGATTCACTCATCTGACTTCAAAAGCCCAGACACGCCAAGATCAATCAAATCCAGGGTCAAAGTACGTGCATTTCTTAAAGGTATAGTTCACCCAAAAATAACAATTCCATCATCATTTCCTCACCCTCATTTCATTTCAAACCTGTATGACTTTCTTTTGTATGCCGAACACAGAAGATATTTTGAAGAACGTTGGTGCCCCAACAACATTGGGGTCCCATTGACTTCCATTGCATGGACACAAAACCACTTCTCAAAATATCTTCTATTGTGTTCCACAACTGAATTTTCAGTTATGGGTAAATTATTTATTTGGCCGAATTTTCTACTGACTGTGGATGATTTACAAACGTGTTGGTCACTCTAAAAAACATCCAAAGCTGCATAAAAGCAAGTATGTGTAATTCACATAACACGCACAGCTGAACTCACCATGTCTACCTCTTGAGAGACTTGCCGCTTCCGTAGCTCCTCCATCCGATCGCTGACGTCACTGAAGTATGTGTTGTAGTACTCCGAGTACTCTTGTGCCAGGTCATCGATGTTACCCAGCGAGCCGTCCTACACAAACAAGAGATATGAGTGAGACAACACTGAACATAATCTTTCATAGTTAAGAATGGGATAGGCAATGTTAAGAATGTACAATGAATTATACTTTGATACTTTGTAAGCAAACTTCATTTCTTCTCATTAGCAATACTCTCCCCCATTTACAGCCTCAGCAGCACATAGTCAGAAGTGCATACTCGCACACACCAACACACAAAAACAAACATTCAGACAAGAGGAGATGTAGGAGCATTTAATTAAAAACGTGTCACTGGCACGTGATTTTAATGAGGGTGGCGAGAATGGCCCCAGCCAAAAACAATTTAATGCAATCATGTGCAACCACAACTGAGCACGCTGTACACATCTGCTGCCACGAGACGAAAACAGTCAAACATTAGCAGAACTGAACATTCCTTTACTTTCAACTCCACTTGTGACAGTCTGCTCCGAGACCACTGGATTTTTATGAATCTATGAAAGCACCATCTTCAAATGATGATTTCCACACTATTGGTTAACAGCAATGTTGTCACACTTTGTTATGCTCAAAGCTTTGTAACACTCAAAAGTGTGTGTGTGTGTTGAGTAAAAGCACTCACACCCTCCCCTCCATCACTATGTGTGACCAGCACTATGACTTTCTCTGACCTTTGCAGCTGTCTTGTTGTGAGTCCACACATAAAACTGTGGTGCTGCCTGGCTCTGACTTCAACATGACCGTGTGTATGTGTGTGTGTGTGTAAGGGTGGGTGTATCCTATTTATCAACTAGCATGTGACACGTAACAGCAAATGACCTCAGACTCCTGCACAAGAACTTGCATAAAACCAAAAGGTCCTTAACTCAAAAGTAGAGATTAGCGTCATTCAATTTCTTTGGAAAACTTAATTATATCCAATAGCCACATGTGTCATAACTTTTTGTTAATAAAAAAAACGTTCTAAGTTTAAGACTCTTAAGTTTTAAGCTCGACCTTTTCTTGTGCTGGATGTGTCCTGCTACTACAAGATGCCCTTTAAAATCTTGTTGAATTGAAAGTCATTCAAAGGGCTTCTTCCGGCGCAGGACCGTGCTGACAAACACACACATCCGGTCATTGTGTGTACAGGCCCGGGCCTCTCGCGCAACCAAACAACCACTTGTAAAAATGTTTTAAACATGCACTTATGCAATTAGTGTTACTCTTACTAAGGGCAAAGCTGTAAGACTTGTACTGCATAGAAAAGCAGTGAATGAATCTCTATTTTGAATATTCAGATGTAATATTCACAACAGTACATAATTTACAATAATTATGAATTTTAGAAATAACAAAACAGGATTAAAGGTAAAGTGTTTCTTCCTCTCTACAAAATATTTCTCATCCACTCCAAACAGATGATCTCGGAATCCCGAGCCTCCCAACGGTGCGCTCCTCTCTCTGAGAAATTCCAGCTTTTGCATTCCGATCTGCCGGCCTGCGGAACAACTCCAGCTATTTGGCAAAACATGATCTGAATGTTTGAGCTTTGTTGGATGTGCAATTAAATCGTCACAGGAAATTAAATCACAGAAATGTCTCATGTGAAACACAAAAGACAAGAGAGAGCCAAAGAGAGATCATTCAAACCTACAGAGATTCACTTTTTTAAGAGACTGCAAAGAGCAGCTGAACCAAGACAAAATAAAAAATTTCCAACGTCAACTAAGCCATAGATGTTTGCTGTAATGACAGGACAGACGCAGTGCAGAGCATTAAATGATGGTGGAAGAAAGGCCAGAACCAAGATCCAAGACCCTATACCAATCTTAAAACTAGACTCATAGATTTATAGTTTTATTATATAGGAACCAAGAATAAAAGCAAGCAAAGAAACAGCATACAGATTGCACTTAGCCTACAAATAAATCAAGTTACCAAGACAATGCAGCGCCAATATTAACAATAACACCCCCTAAATTACCTAAATTTAGTTAAATATCAATTTGCGTCATATATCAAAAGACGGCAAACATAATTCACTTAAATCGGACACTACAATTAGCAACAAACTCATTATTTAAATTTTGATATTTTTATGGCAGCTTGACAGAAATCAGGTCCATTTCAAAATGTCAAGATTAGTGCCGCTCTTCAGAGTGGAACTCTTCCTATCAGAAGTCAGCTCCATCTGTACAACACATGCCTCAAATTCGTATTATCATTCCAGACATTCCAGGCCTACGGTGAGGTAATGCTGCGAGCCCTCGTGTTTGAACCGAGTCTGCTGCTTCCAGCTGGGCATTTAATTTGATTACTGCACTAACTCAAAGCTCATACCTCATATGCAGAGTGACTTTGAAAGTGGAGGTGTGGGACAAACCTTGTTTGCCTCTTGATAGAACGTTAGTTTCATGTGAGCTGATAGCTCTGAGATAAAGACAGACTGCTGTCTTGTTTAGCTAACATGAATTACTGAGTGTGCAAACAGCACCGCCCGAACTCTGCTGTCCAGCCCGAGAAACCAAACACTTCAAATCAGCAAACATACTGTATACTGTATCTATGCAAACCAACACAGACCTCTTCAAACCTCAGTAGATACTACACCTAAACCACCAAGGATTATTGTTGCCTTTTTAATGTCCTGACTCATCCAAAAATGTGGATCTGTTTGAATTACATTTTATGTTGGTTAGCCACAAAAACCCTATTTTGGGATGGTACTGATTTGGCTAGAGGAACATGATGTAGCGTAATGGAGAAAAGGGAGGACAAAACTCAGAAAAGTCATACAGTCATCGATGCTTTATGAGAACAAGGTTGATCCAAATTAGTAAGAGACTGAGATATAAAATACGCAAAATATGTTCTCTGACAAGTTTACAAACTACTAAAAACGTGACTTCAAGCAGATGAAACCGTTTGAGGTGCAGCCAGACAGATACTGTGTTTATTATCTCTAGCTGGACTTGCAGCCAAAGGCTGATATTGTTATAAGAATTATTAGTATTATATTTTGGGCACTTGTTAATAAATTGAGTGGATATATTTACAGTGAGGGAAATAAGTATTTGATCCCCTGCTGATTTTGTAAGTTTGCCTACTTACAAACAAATGAAGGGTCTATAATTTTTATGGTGGGTTTATTTGAACTGATAGACACAGAATATTTAAAAAAATCAGGGGGAAAAAATGTTATATAAAGGTTATAAATTGATTTGCATTTCAGTCAGTGAAATAAGTATTTGATCCCCTACCAACTAGCAAGAATTCTGGCTCCACAGATTGGTTATGTGCCTATATGGACCACAGATTAGTCCTGTCACTTTAAGAAAGTACTCCTAAATCAGCTTGTTATGTATATAAAAGATGCCTGCCAACAGAATCTGTATCTTCCAGTTCAACCTCTCCAACACCATGGTCCAGACCAAATAGGTTTTAAAGGATGTCAGCGACAAGATTGGAGACCTGCACAAACCTTGAATAGGCTACAGACAGAAGCTTGGTGAGAAGGAGACAACTGTTGGTGTGATTATTTGGAAATAGAAGATATACAAAATAACTATCAAATGCCCTTGTTCTGGAGCTCCCTGCAATATTTCCCCAATGGGGTAAAGATGATCATGAGAAATGTTAAAGATCAGCCCAGAACTACACGGAAGAAGCCTGTTAATGATTTCAAGACAGTTGGGAACACAGTTAGCAAGCAAAACATTGGTAACACATTGGTAACACGCTATGCCACAGTAGACTGAAATCCTGAAGCACCCGCAAGGTCCTCCTGCCCAAGAAGGCCCGCCTGGCTCGTCTTAAGTTTGACAATGAACATAAAAATGATTCAGAAAAGGCTTTGGCGAAAGTGCTGGCACTGCTGTGAGACCAAAATGGACTCCTGTGTTTGGAGGGAGAGAAATGCTGACTATGAGCCCAAGAACATCATGTCTACAGAGAAGCACAGTGTTGGAAACATTCTGCTTTAGGGCTTTTTCTCTGCTACAGGTATACAGGATGACTTCACCGCATTGAGGGGCTGAGGGACGGGCCCATGTACCGTAAAATCTTGGACGAGAACCTCCTCCCCTTAACTAGGTCACTGAAGATGGGTCATGGATGAGCCTTTAACATGACAAAGACGCAAAACATATTGCCAAGACAACCAAATAGTGGCTTAAGGAGAAGCACATTAAATGTCCTAGCCAGTCTCTAGACCCTAGTCCTATAGAACCTCTGTGAAGGAGGCTAAAACTCCAATTTGCTGAGCGACAGCCAAGAAACCTTAAAGATTGACAGAGGAGTGGACTAAATGTATCCGGACACATGTGCAAACCTGGTGACCAACTATCAGAAATGTCTGACCTCTGTGCTTGCCAACAAGGGTTTCTCCACAAAGTACAAAGTTATGTTTTGCTTGGGGATCAAATACTTATTTCACTGACTGAAATGCAAATCAATTTATAACCTTTATATAACATTTTTTTCCCCTGATTTTTTTAAATATTCTGTGTCTATCAGTTAAAATAAACCCACCATAAAAATTATAGACCCTTCATTTGTTTGTAAGTAGGCAAACTTACAAAATCAGCAGGGGATCAAATACTTATTTCCCTCACTGTAAACAGCACTATATACTTCTACAACCACAGAGAGTTCAGTGATTTGTATGTTTTTTTTACTGTTGCAACATCTAGGATACAATGTAAAAGTACATTTCATTACAGTTCACAGGGTTTTTCCTGCACAGAGAAATTGGAGGCGGCCGCCTCCGTCAAATGTCGTGCCACCTCAGACTCTCGCCAAAATTATGTCTTCACAAGAAATGCTGCGTGCATTTAACAGACTGTCATTTGTAACTGCAGTTGCGACATTACGCCACAGTGGAGGCGCTGTTTCGTTATCAGCACACTGAGGCGCTAAAAAGAGTTGCAGAACAAGAGCTGGCTGTGTTTCACGGCTGTTGTTTTGCATTTAAAGGCGGGGTGTCTGATTTCTCTTAGCCGTTGTTGATATTCAAATCACCAAAACAGACACACCCATACCCCCATCTTTCGCTTTCGTCAGCGCTCGGCTCGACTAATGTCCATCTGTGCACTGTACACCTTACTGCTGATTGGCTACAAGGTTGTTTTGGTACTCGGTCCGACTTTGTTAAACAAGCGTAATTCGGAAATCGGACATCCCGCCTTTAATTTCTTGAAATGTCTTAAATTAACATGACGTACATCATTGTAATGTCTTTAGCTGTGCAGTTGGATCGTTGAATCAGCGTATACTGTACACAGCGAGTTCACCAGTATAAACGCACATTGCGTTCCGAACGACTCGCACACGAATGACTCATTTGAACCGATTCATTTAAACTATGGAACTTTTCAGTCACTAGTGAATCATTGAATCATTTAAAGTGGAAATGAACCATCCAGTCAAGTTAACATTATTTATTAAATAGGTTTCCACTTCAATCAAAAATGATATAGTAAACCAGATTTTCGCCAAAATATAGTAAACCAGATCAGATTAGAACCACAGAGAATGCAAGATGTGAATGAGCTTTGCTCATTTAGTAAGACTGGTTAATTCAGTTGGCTATTGTGGGCTAAAAAAGTTAGTTGAAAATGTTTGATAAAAAACATTTCTGTTTGGTTAAATAAAAGTGTTTTATATAACGTAATAATTGTCATTTTCATCTAATTTTATTAGAACTCTTAATACTGTATGTCAAAGTCACTTTGGTTAAGCCACTTAAAGGTACAGTAGGCCTTCGTGTGTGTGTGTGTGTGTGTGTGTGTGTGTGTGTGTGTGTACAATATGAGGATGGCACTGCCTCATTTTGAGCCAGGAAAAACCCTGAGTTCAGTTTTCCAAAATCAGTCCTCCTGACCCACCCACGACATGGTCCGAAGTCAGTGTGTTTTGGAACAACATTCTAACGTATTTTCTTTTTTCAGGAACATTTGAGGAGTGGATTGCAATGACTGGAAGAAAGACAGATCACATATTACCAATGATTATGCATGCCTACACATTAACCTTTTTCTGTGAAATGAGAGCCAAATGTGTAAATTTCTCTGTTCCCATAAGCAAACCACAGATTTACACTTCCCTCAGTTGAAAAGACAACCGTTCAGCAAAGTCACAAAGCTGTGATGTGCCAATTTTGCCCGGAGACAAATATCACAACATGAAACCTTAGCCAAGATGGAGAAATACCAAGTGGAATGTTGAGTGACAGAGCTAAACATATCATATCAGCAAAAAGAGAGTAATACAGAATGAAGACAAAAAGAGAGAGTAATTATCTATATTTGCTCAGACCACCTGCTCAAAAACACACCATTGCAGAAAAGGTCTTCAAAAGGGTAAAGAATATTTCTGCTTGCGGTATAGAATCCCTTAAAACTAGGGATGGGTATCATTAAGATTTTAACGGTATTACACCTCTTATCGATATTGCTTATCGGTCCGGTACTTTAACGGTTTTCTTATCGGTGCTTTTGGATATTTTTTTATTAAAAAAAAAATAAGATCAAATTTTCAAAGAAAATTATATTATATTTTCAAATGTTCAAAGAATTTATTACAATAATAACACTGCTTTATTTTCTGCAATGTAAAATCAATTTTATTCAGCGCGGACCAGCAGTATTAAAAGAAGTGGGTTGGTTCATCATAGCAACAATTTTTTTTTTTAATATTTAAATGTGTATTTTAATGGACAGATTCTTATGTTTGTCATATGTATGTAAGTAAAGCGACAACTTATTACGCTCTCAATGTTATCAAATAGGCCTATTATTTGGGCAGATTTATTTATTATTATATAAACGAGTAGAAAATGTGTTGCATCACATCATTTAATACAATTGAAATTAGACACACACGAATAGATATAGGTTGCGCGCATGTCTCATCTGTTTTGGAAGACGCGCGCATGGAGACTTGCAGTGCGGAGCCACGACTCCAGGCATGACTCTGCTTGAGAGAGACAAGCTGTGCGTGTTTGTGATGTTAAAACAGCTCATACGTTTAGTTTTGGGGACGCGCTGTTTTGGTAGACGGATACGAATTTCAAAGGCATTCAAACACAGACTGTCCGCGCTCGTGAAATTTAAACAGCTCATCTGTTTAGTTTGAGAGACGCCAAGTCTGCGCGTGCCGCGTGTTTCTCCAGTACCGAAAGCAGAACCGATAAGGGTGGAGTTTATCGATGCTCCGGTCTTTCATAATTTAGCCCCGGGACTCTTTTAATACCGGGTTTCGGTACCCATCCCTACTTAAAACCAAAACCGTTACTGACTTCAAGCTGTTTGTAGGTACTTCTGACAGAGTTCTTCAACGATCAGATCACTTTTCCCCTGCTGGCTCCTTTAGCCAGAGGACACATTGCCCTAAAACAAAACAGTTTAAACATATTCTAATGCAGGCTTCATTGTGGAATAAGAACTGATAAAAACTTTTCAAAGCACCCAAATCGAAGGAAACACATTTCATTCTCAACTTATTCCATCAAGTCTAGAAATCCATTAGTGGTTCAGACACAACTTTATATTGAGTGCTTGTGCACTTTGACAAATGTGTTGACATATTCCAGGGTTTAGGTTTATGAATGATATTCAAAGTGAGAGTAGATTGCATACCACTTCTGTTTTTGCATCTTTTTCAAGCTTGGAATTTCTAGTCTCAATTTACTGTAAGTGCGAAGAATGAACAGTAAACCTCGTCATTGGAAGTCCAAAGAAGTCATCATACAGATTTGGACCAAGGTGAGAGAACACAGAATTTTTACCTAGAATAATAAATTTAACTTTACCAACAGCAAACGGCACAACAAATACAAAGTGGCACTATTCTCAGACAGAAGACTGCCAGTCTACATCTGTCTTCAATAACTTATTAAGAATGCTAATGGCAACAATCTTTATACATGTCCTGACACATGTACAAATGACAACTAAAAACAGAATCTGTAAATTGCCTTCAGCTTAGGACACATAAAACTAACCCCGGGAAATGAGCCTCTAAAGAAATGTGAGGATAGAAGTTGGTTGACATATGGGTTGCAGCACCCTGGAGGGCTGCGGACATGAGCAGCATTTGACTCAGACTAGAGGATATGTAGGGGTGGACAGAAGTTAGTCGGGGTCCTGTCACACCCTCATTAGGGTGGCTTCCTCAGGATATCCACCGAGGTGAAGGGAAGAGGGCTGACGGAAGCCTGAGGAATAGGGAGTTGAGGTGAAGGGAGAGAGAGAAACGGTGAGTGTGTTCAATTAACTAGAACTGGAGGCCGATCTAAAACAAAAAATACTGCAGGTATGAGACTCCCAAATACATTATTAACCTTAGCACTCAATCACATATGGTAATAGGAAACTCATTTGAAGTGCTCTCAATACCGGGTGTAAACAGGCCCAATCAGACTCAAGCCAAAAGGTTTAATTAGGTTTGGGAGGCCTTCACTGAATGAGGTAAAAGCTCTGGTTCAGAGCACAGACGCAGACGGTCTGTTTCACACCCACCTGATTCAATTTCAGAGACAATTGTTAAAGACAGTGCAACAGACTGTGAGAAGTCTGCCTCTGGACTGTATTACATTCACAAACTGTGAGAAATGCCTGTAGAGAACAACAGGCTCAGGCTTCAACAAATGTTCCAACATTGCACACATTTTGAGAATGGGATGACTAAATGTATACTTTGATTTTCTGCTGTCAACTACATCGTCATACTGTCATCAGCAAAGTCTGTGGTGACTGTCCTTAAGCATTTTCACTCGGATTTTCACTTTCATTTTCTCTCGGATACATTCAGTCAGATACAACATTAATCCGGGAGATTGAAAGGAGTGAGGTGGGGTGTGAACTGACTCTGGGGTGTGAAACAGAATTTACTTCAGTGGTACATAAAATAGGGCTGCACAAGCAGCTATTTTCATTAGGAGATCTATGAATTTGGCAAGCACTAAAGTCTGAGTCATGTTGCAACCAATAGAAATGTACTTTAATTTCACCCGGAAATGAAAATTCTGTCATCATTTACTCACCCACAAGTTGTTCCAAACAACTTGTATCAGTCCCAGAACTGTTTGGTTACAAACATTCAATTCACACAGATTGGAACAACTTGAGGGTGAGTAAATAACAGAATCTTTATTTTGGGTGAACTATCACTTCAACATCAAAGGCAACATGTCAAATATGAAAACCTTATAACATTAAAACAATCCAGACTGTCTAGTGGTCAATTTAACTGAAACCACGGTGGCACAATTTTTTCTCCCTGGGTAGGCCGGTCATAACTATACATACAAATAATGGTAAATAAAACTGTTAACATTTCACTTCAATTCAGATGTAATTGCAAAGCCTTTTCATAGTCTGTTGTGGCTACACACTATAAAATGACAGAGGCCTTGCACAGACATTCACAGTTTAAAAAATTAAGCTACCTGTTCTTAAAACAACTGAGCCAGAGACACAGTAAAAAACATTCTTCCACTATGGATGAAGGCCAATAATAAAAAATAAAAAAAAGAGTTCAAATGTAGAGCCTGCCCACATAAAGCAGCTGTTTTACAGACCAAACACGTTACCTTCATTCGAAGTTGCAAGTTTCATAAACAATAGCTGTACTTTATTGGGGTCATTTTATTGAAAATGGGGGCAACAAAACTATGTTAGCCAATTTCCCCACTTAACTGTATATAAGTAAAAGCTAAAAGCGCCCGTTCAAGCAATTTTGTTTTATCATTGGCAAATAAACAAATCACTACAGGGGAAAATATGAGTACATGAAAACGTCTTCTAAAGAAAAAAGACTGATCCATTTACAGTAACATTACAGAAAAAAATATGCCTGTGACAAGATGGGTGTGCACACTTAATAGGAAATGTATTACTAATGTGTGTGTTTATCATATCTGAAAAAGTTAAAGTTCAACAGAAGTAACTGGGAGGGTAATTAAATTAGGATATCTTTCTTGGGCACATGAAAGCATTGAACACACACACACACACACACACACACACATCAACTATCAAAAGACGAAGTCATTTACACTGGAAATGGATCATGTCACACCTTGAAATCTTCCTTCGGGGTGATTAACAACACAAAAGTCTCAAGAAATAAGGGCATTGTACCGTTTAACCAATGTCTAAATTACATTTAACCAGGTTAGTTTGAATAACTAGGCCTGCGGGACATTATTGTGCGCAGATGATCTGATCTGCTTTCAATGAAAACATGAACACTGACATGAATACCACCGTCTGATCCAATTAAATGTGCAAATAAACGACAACAAAGACAAAGTAAGCCGAGAATATACATTACTAAGAATATACATTACTAACAGCCAACAGCCACGATGAGCACGGAAATGTTTTAAAAACAAACCAAACTCTGTAGTATACGCAAAACACGCGAATTTACTCGCTTATGAACCCATGTGTAAACTTCGCATGTGTGCACTTCTGTTCTGACTTGTCACACCAAGTGGCTCGGTTTACCAAAACAATGTTATTCACACTCTGCACGTTTGAATAACAATCTGAAGTAAAAGCATACAAAAAACAGGTTTGAAGTTTCTGTGCTGTTTTGAGGCGCGTAAGTTGCAGCAGAGCGCACGTGCACCGCTGAGCCCGCGGACCGTATAAAAACAAACACTTTAGTTACATACCATGTGATACGATTCCCTGAAGATTTCTCAACTTCTCTCACTGTCACTCAACGGATAAAACCACACACCCTCAAACGCCCCGTTTACAGTGAGCAGAAAGTTTTGTGGCGATCTCAGATTCTTCAAAGTTGCTCCGGTAGACGCTGCTACAGGCTGAATTAACATGCGCTAAGCATCAAAGCGCACATACAATGAGCTGCAATAAATTAAGCCCCTTGGGTTGAAGGACTTTTCACAAGTCGCCTTCCTGTGGCACCCCTCCCCCACTCAGAACTTACCAGCATCCCCATCACGTCCGTCCACAGCCGGGAGAAACTGTCCGACGATGCGGCACTGACCGCCTGCGGCTCCTCAGGAGAGGAGGACACTTGATCCCCCTCCATTGTCAAACACTGATGGATTTACAGCCTCCGATTTCAAGTCGATGAGTGTTATTCCAAAACCATAAAGTGTGTCTTACAAAGATACTAAATTCTGATTTAATGGTTCAATTAAATATTCCGTGGTGCGTGTTCAAAAGTTGATGCAAAGTATTCCAAAGTATTGAAATGCATCATCAATGACCATTTTGCCAAATGTACGTTTTCCATTTGCATCCAGCTGAGCCCTAAACACTAAATAGTGCACTACAAGTTCTCAAGTCAACCGAGAAACTTCAACTCAAGTACAGACGGACAGATTGCAGCGCTTCACTTGGCACTTCTTCGGTGCGAACCAAAAGAAACTCCTGGGAGTCCTCTACACTGTGCGATTTAAACTGACTAAATCATTAAAAACCGCAGATAACATTAAGAACATGTAACGTCGAAGCAAACAAAGCTCCCAAAGCATCCATAACACGAGCATTCGGCAACAAAAGTGACGAAAACGCCCGGAGCGAATAGTTTCTGCTTGTTGAGTTCTCGAGGCTCCCCCCTCTCTGGAGCAGTGGTTCACTCCGCCCAAACAACACACTCGCGCCTCACTGCAACATACGGGACCGCAGTTATTCAGAGCGACAAACTGATCCACAAAAAGTTCAGCAAACCTATGACGACAAATACAGACCTTTGGAAAAGGCCATTGTACCTGTCTTTCCTTTAGCTTTTCCAGCAATACTTTCTCAGCTATAAACAGACACAAAGAAACAAAGAGCATTCTGTTCACAATGAATACAAAAACAAAAGAACATGAAAAATATATTTTAGAAGCATGACGTTAGGCTATACAAATACGTATGAAAACATTAAACAAATTCAAAACAAGTATTGCATTAATTGAAGTAGACTTACCAGCGTTACTGTAATATAGCCTAAAGCTTTTTCTAAAAATCATTATACATGTAAAAAATTTGCTACCTCGAACTAAACCGACAAAGATGTCGAATAAAAAATATGCCTTCAGCCACAAAGCTAGTTTAGTAAGTAAAACCTGATCAGTAACTTACTAAACATAACTTGAACATGATCTAATAATGTTACATATGACATGTGGATGGTCTGGAGAAAAATGAAAAGGCACAGTGCTTTAACTAACCTCTGAGCTACCGTGTAACTTGAATAAACTAGACAACAGGAAAGAATATAATAAAAATGTGCGGTGTGAAATGCTTGTTCAAAGCAAATGCCGTGCATGTTTCTCCTGTCTTTTCCAATGAAAAGGCTATACATGTTTGTTCTTTCTCTCCTTTGATTGCCAGAGACACGTTCCTTAAACCAGCAACATCTGCCTAGTCTTATGACCAATGTCAGATCAGCCTTTGGCTTTATTTTTCTTTTAATTCATGTACAGTTTTGCTCTGTTATTTATTTATATTGCTTTATATATATATATATATATATCTTATTTGTATGCCACTTGTAAATGTTGGCAATAAAAATAAACATTTGCCATTTATAGTCCTTTAAAATGGATAGAGAGAAAGGTTGACAGAAATGGATAGAGCAAGAAAGATTTTTTTCTTTTGTCATACGGTACATGAGCAGAAAAATAGACATGCATGTGGCTCATAAAAGAAACATCTCAGTACTGAGGTTGATGGGTCCATTTTTGGTGATGATCAACATACTTGTTTCACAAGCATCAGCTGCATTACACTAATTGAAATAAACATTCCAACAGTCCGATATTCTCCAGCTTGCACATAGAAAAGTGCTTTTAAAAGTTTACTAGGAATACATAAGTTCACAATCACATGTATGTGTACACAGGGAATTGTTCACGCAGTAACTGGATTCTAGAATTGTCATGACATCATAGGTTTTATATGTGACCCCTAAACGTTCTCTCTCTCTCTCTCTCTCTCTCTCTCTCTCTCCCAGACACACAAAGACAAATGCACACACTTCTTACACAAATTCATGCCCAGCTCTGATGTAAGGGAGATGACTTTCACAGACCGGGTCAAAAAACAGCTGCTAAACACACTCGGTGCTTACAAACCAAAACATGTAAAACACATGCTCTTCTCTGTACACTTTCTCTCTCTCTCACCCCCTCTCTCTATACCGTTTTCACAACTAGCTGTACTTTTCTCACTATGCTTACAATGACTTGAACCAAGGTCAGATTTAGCAGGGTAAGGAATATTTAAATTAAAGGTCCAGTGTATGAAATTTAGCATCATCTAGTGGTGAGGTTGTGAATTGCAACCAACGGCTCACTCCCCCCTCCCTTTCGAAGGACTTTGGTGGCTGATACAGAACTAAGATGTTGTCACGTTTTCGCCTCTTTGCCGAAGGAGTTTGTCCATTTATGAATACTGTAAAAACAACACGGCGAATTCCATGCAAGGGGACCCGCAGTGTATGTAAATAGAAATAACTCATTCTAAGGTAATAAAACATAAAACTTCATTATGTAAGGTTTTTATACACATCTGAAGACATGGTTATGTATATTATATTAGATTTCTGTCAATAGATCCTCCTAAAATTACACATAGGACCTTTAATACAGACATTTTCCACTTGATAATGAAATTACTTGACACTTGAAAATAGATACTTTTTGTTGTCACTTTGAACATTGTGTCTATTGATTTATCAGTTTAAAGTGTAAAATATCTATTGCAATGACATTCAAACATTTTTAAGTGTGTAAATGCTACTTTACCTGATATTGCTCAAGATGTTTGCTTAAAAAGTGGCCGTTCATCATACTGGAGGAAAGAACAACAGGAAGCTCTCCTGTACCCACTGCTACTAAGATCAAAGTGTCAACCCAACCAATATACACTTTGTGCCCCCACTCGGTAATCAGAGCCAGAGTTCCCCCACAAAGAATAAACTGTACTGAATGGAAGCACAGAGGTAACAATCTATTGTTGAGATAGCATCCAGACTGAAACTAAAGTGTGTTAAAACCTTATTCACCTGTAATCTAAAGAGGCTCCACAGCACTTCGACACAATACTTGAAGGAATGCTGGGTTGCATAGAGCACGTATAGATCTTAAGGAGGTAAAGTCAACACAGCTGCAACGTATTCACACACAAATATAACCAACATCAAATGCATAAGAAATCAACTCTTTAAGAGCACGTGAGTCTGTCATTGTTTGCTGTGACATCATAACAAATGGTTGTTCCAGACACATTAAGCACATTGAACTGACCTGTATAACAGGGATTATCCATGTGATGAATTAAAAAGACAATGCAAACAATGATTGAATGGTTTAAAACTATTTATTTAAATAAATTCAGCCTACTGTGTCTCACAATGGCATCAGCCCAGAGAGAATCTGAGAACTTTCTTTTTTTATATTGAGGATCTACAGATGTTTGTGGAATGGATGTAAACCTGGTAAAATGTGTTAAATGGAGATTTTAGAATAGAATTGAAAGCTGAATGAATAAATTATATTAAAACATTTAATAAACAAAGACATACAGGGGTGGGGTTGTCCAGAACTTTGTGACTGTTGGGCGTTTCTGGTTCGCAAAGCTTTTTGCTGAACTCTGCATGTGTACTGTAGATCCCATGAGAAATTTAACCTTCAGTCATTTGATTATCTAATCTGTCCATCCATCTCTCTCTCTTTTTCTCTGCACCTGCGGTGCTGATGATGGTGGAGTTGTGGAACACACAGACAGACTCTCCCTTGCAGGGCTGTGTTTGGTATTCAGCTGATACGCATGCTCTGTGCCGGAACTATTTGGGCCAGTTTGGCCCGGTTTATTGGATCTGTTTATATGGAAAGTGCCAAAACACGGACCACCTGCAGCCTGAGGTTCTGCAAACAGCAAAAACATTTACTGTGTTCTGTTGCGAAGTTATAAAATGTGTATATGTGCAATAATTTAACTAGTAAAAATGAGTAACCTTAACTTAACCAGGTCATGAACTTTGTATGAAAAATTTGTGGATTATAATTTACACTATAGACTTGACCAAGAACAAGAGTCACTGAGGGAGTGACCACACATTCACTGCAGTCGAGTATTACAACAGTCACATTAAAGAAATCATACAAGATATTCATTCTCAAAATTTCCTAAAAATGAACTAAATTATTCAATTCAATTGAATTGTATTTATATAGTGCTTTTCACAATGTGCATTGTTCCAATTATTATACATTCTGTACAATATCAAGAAATAAAACTGTCAGGCAGTATTCTATAGACGGTTTCATCTTAACAACGTAAACAAACGTTACTGCGCATGCGCACTTTTGTGACCCCAACTGAACTTCCGGTACACATATACAAACGAAAGATAACAATCAAAAGAAACCGAGAAGAACCGTTACTTGGCTAAATTTGTCTCTCCAATATTTTGAATTTAGACTGCGATACCAAGCTCAACCGCTAGACGACCAAACTACAGGACCCATTCAACAAATTGTTTATTTAATAAAATGAACATACAACAAAATTCTCAAATCGTTTATTTAATACAATTATTATACAGTAAAATAATAACACAAATAAATATGAACCGAAATAAAATAAAATATAAATAGTTATATTATATTATACACTAGCCAAACACATACCGGAAGTTAACTGGGGGTCAGGAACGCTTGCATCTGGTGAAACGGTCTATAGTTTTCATAGATCATTGTAAGGACACATAACACATGACATAAGAGGTGTCATGATATCCTTGGATCAGCCATACTAAGTTATTTTTTAATGAAAAAATATTTGAAAACTAACTTTAAAAAGAACACATTCTATTTGGAGTGTGTTTGCATTTTTATCTGGTTGATGGTGGTAGTGGGGGCTTCAGTGGTGCTGCTCAGCAAACAGCTCCATAAAACAAACCTGCTGTGCCCTGTTTGCTTGTTTCAGATCTCACAGCGGGATGAGAGTTTTGTTATCTAGGGATGTTAGCTTGATCAAGTCTTCACGCTGATGTAGCAGCAACATTAAAACAAATATGACAGACATTGCCCATGCAGCGATGAGGCCGGCAATTTGTTTTCCTTTCAAGTACCCCATGGGTTTCTTCCTTTAATTTTTTTTTCAGTTTTCCGTTACCATTTCCACCATTTGATCTTAATGTTAGAAAAAGTTTGCTTTTAATGTTCAAGACATGATTTTGCTTCACAAAACACTCTGAATATACCAACCAAGTCTTGCGGACTTGAGGACACAGTGCATCAATATTTTTATAATTTCAAAAGCATGAGGAAAATGTTATTTTCCAGTCACTCAAGTTTCGAGGAACATGTTATTTTCCAGTCACTCAAGTTTCAAGGAAATGTTTTCCTAAAGCACTTGGTGTTGTCATTATATCCCAAACTCAGTGTACTTCAGTGTTCTAAGGACTAAAGGGTACTGAAATGCCAGTTATCCCTCTTTGTCTGCATTGCTCAAGTAAACAACTAGTAGCTGGAACGTGTTTCCTTGGTATTAGTCCGGTCAACTGATCTCAGTGTTTTTCAGGGTCTGAGCTATCCAGCCGCACGTTTGCTCACATTTGTCTGGGGATTTGGTGTTGTGTGAACTTTAATCAGAGTAAGGGTGCTAACTGGTACGGTGTGAAGATATGCACAGTGAGACACAAATGCACATGCTCGCTATCACATCACAATAAACGCTATTGTGTGTTTGTGAGCCTGGTGGTATCTTGCACTATGCAGTGGAACATCTGCAAACATCTGCTTGCTAAATCTTTCGTTGCAGGATTCATTTCTCCCTAAGGAAATTTACACAACAGTGCATAGCCACCAGTGTGCCCAATGGAATCGCAAGCTATTCATTTTTACATAGAGCTGACTACTGCCCCCTGCTGGTGTCCATCAGAATCACAGGCTGAGTGTACCACGACCAGCCCAGAGAACACTAGAAAGCACAGTATTGATGGGACAGTTCCCTAAAAAGATAGAACTATCCATTTAATAGAATTGTTGGATAGATAGCAAAACAAACATTGTGAATGGCCATTAGAGATTAGTTATCCTCATGGGCCATTCTATAACACACGTGCACATTTTTTTTGTAAAACCTTTCAATAAAGTTGTATTTGTTAACATAAGTAACTGCATTAACTAACATGAACATTAATCAGTATGCATTAATCCTTGGTAATGTCAGTAATGTCAATGACAGTTATTCAAATTCATAGTGCATTAACTAATGTTAACAGTTACAATGTTTGATTTTAAAAATGTATTAGTAAATGATGAAATGATTTTTTTGATCAAATCTTTATTGACGTTTTAGTATTGGTTACATATGCAGAATGACGCAGACAGTCAGCTTGACAATCTTATATTAATATAGAAAATAATAATAATAAAATAAAAATATATCTACAAATAATTAAAAATATAAGAATTAAATAAGGATACAAACAATAATACAACATAAAACACAAAACCATTATCTAAAATATACTGTATATAAAACAAAGGCGAGAGAAAAAAAACAACAACAACACTTAAGATTAACAGAAGATTATACACACAACAAATTTAACACAAAAACCAATGGAACGGCGCTTAAAGAAGTCTGCTACATTTGAAATGTCAATTATAAGCCACACAGGAAACGATCATGAAAATTCTGAAGGAGTACTTGTTCATTGATAGTTCATGTTAGCTATCCATATTAACTTATTATTAGCAAATACAACCTTAATGTAAAGTGTAACCTAATTTTTAAATAGTTAAACACGTTGTTAAAAAGCCATTTTTACATTACAAGCTTTACACTTTAGGTCTTGCAAAACACAAGATTTAAAACTGGATCCAGTTTTACCAACACACGCATCTCTGCAATAGCACTAATGTTGTACTGTATGTGTGTGTAAGAGTGAGATAAGATGTCTGATGCTGGTTTTCCACTGACTTCATCTTAAGGATCTTCTTACAAAGTCCAGCTTCTCGCAGCTAATAGTCATGAGAACCGCACAGGGCCATTCCAGTTAATAAAGCCCTGAGACTCTTTCACATTTCCATAAAAAAACTCCCAGATGTGTGTGTCCGTCACACAAACAGCTGTTACCAAGACAGATCACTACAGTACACAACAGCACAAACATCATTTCATACACTTTCCACGTTTCACTCAGCTGAGCTGTTGTTTAGTTCAATTTGGTATAAAAGGCTCTGGGGTTAAATATACAAGGGTAATAGCATGTCAGTATGGATGCCGGTCTTGGACACGCTATGCACGCTTGCGCCACACCACACTGGAAGAGAGCTCGGTCCACCAACAGATGCTAGTGTTTGTCTCTCTGAATGCTCCCCACCCACAACAAACAGCCCAGTCACCATAGCAACCAATCCACTGGAGAGCGAAGTTACATTCAAGAAAAATGTTGAACTGATTGGAGATTTACACATGGCCAATCTGTCACACAGACGGCCATATTAATATTCATAAACATGCACTTCAGCACAATGCGCAAACACGGCTTCAGAGGAAAGTAGTTGATATTCTGAACACAACGAAAAAGAGATCAGAGAGACAACACAGAAACATGTAAGGGATATATACATTGTAGTTGTCAAAATGTATGGAGTACAAATATGGTGAAACATGCCAAAAATGATAATTCAAAGTCACAAATATTTAAAAGGTAAAAAGGTTGTGTGAGGGTTAGGCTTAAGGGTACAGTAAATATTATAATCTAGGAGAGGTCCTTAAAAATACATCCTCAAAGGGTGTGTGTGTGTGTGTTCGTATGAAAGAAATTCAGCAGAAAAAGTAGGCAGAAGTTGGACTGCTGTCTCTCATCATCTCCTTTTTCAAAGGCAATCTCTTAAGTACCACAAGCAACCAAAAGAGCCACTTACAGCCAACAACGCATTTGTCCATTATCTCTTAATCCTCCTTCTCTAAAGACAAAATGAAGAGAGGAAGAAGAAAAGAAGGAGGTGAAGGGAGGGAGACGCAGAATCAGCAGGCGAGAAATTGAGTTGACTACCTGCCAACCACCAACTGGGGGAGGAGGACTCGGGAGGGGTGGAGACTGCTGGCCTGAGGCAGCTGGATCAGTTTGGTTAGTGAGTGGGGAGTAATGAGTGCTCGCTGTGGCCAGAGGCCATTGACTGTTCATGCCCACTGCCATCAGGAGCAATGCCAGGCATATAAACACTCACGCCATGGGTACCTGTGTGTATATGAGTGTGGGGCGGACGGATCTTTCTTCTAGCTTAACCACAAGAGACAGAACAGAGCTGATATCTATGGAAACAGAAATAATATTTCAGCTATGGGGTTTGAGCATTATGAGTGTGGTGGGTTGCTCAATGACCTGTGTTCCATAACTTTAGGTACCTGTAAAAAAAATCTGTAAAAATGGGGAACAACATACTGTATTAATATGAAGGAATTATATGTAATAATTTTTCACAGTTTTACCTGTATTTTAAATTGTGCACTGCACTGAATTACATTTTTGCATTAATGGAAATGTCTGTAAAATAAATGGATAAAAAACTGGCAGAAAATTACCAGTACATTTTCCGTATTTTTTTTCACTGCTTGGCAAAGAAGGGGTGTTTTATTTGATTATTTTATTTACAAAAAATTAAAAGCATAGATAGACAAACTGATAGAAATGCAGTCGCTTGCGATTGTGAGGAAACAACGCCTCCTGGAGGCTATGACTGCAAACACAGAAGATAAAACACTCCTGTGTGTCGTTTTTTCCATTTTCAGCACCAAATATATCAACAACTCTGAACACACAAAATGTCTTAACCAGACCCAACCATAAAATCGCTGTGTTTGTTGAACAAGAGTTTTACTGGTTACAACCATCATTCATAAAATAAAACAAAACACACCACTCACATAAAACAAGTCGTGGTTCTTATTTCTAATAACAACTTTACAAACAGATTAAAAGAGACTCCTTAAGTTTGTGGTTAGAGAACATGAGCACTGAAATACTGCTGCTTTAATGAAGTACATACTGTACACGCACGCACGCACGCACACACACACGCACGCACGCACACGCACGCACGCAGCACTTTTTATTCTATTTGTGTGCTAGTTGGCAACATCAGAAGCTGCTGCTCTGATTAATCAGGAAGACTCGCTCTGAACGTTTGATAATGCCTGAGTGAGACAGTGATGGGTTGGGCTTTGAATGCTTTTGGCTGCCTTTGAAACAGTGTGGCGCGGGGCAGTTCACAAGATCACAACATTGTGCAATAAATCAACCGAACAGTGAGCAAGCCAACATCAACATCAACTCACTATCAACAAATCAAACCCTTATTAAATCCATTACTGTAATGCTGATTTGAACTATAGATAAGTTATGCTAATGTAATGTTTGAAATACACTCCAGCTTAAAGACTGCATGAAAACTTTATTTTTCTTGTCATTTCAGATGTATACGGCTTCCTCTTTTCAGCTGAACATGTTTATTTTTATATAACAATATCAGTCACTTTCTGTACATATCGCTTTTGTCCTTCTGAAACCGTGTATCTCCATATTTCATTCTTTTTATTTTTTTGTTGCCATAAATCATTATTATTAGTCACCCTCTATGTTTGTTTATTGGTTTTGCAAATATCTAACCAAATAAAAAGTATTAAAAAGTGCTTGTCAACTTTTGACAACACAGTATTTATTCATTTAAAGGTACAGTGTTTTTCCATTTCCTGAAAAACTTCAGAAGGACAGCAACGATCCCAAAGTCCCAAACTATTCCAAAATGCACATCCATCCATCAGAAAGAGTAACTTATGATTTGAAACCAAAACGAGCACTTCCGAGCTCTCAGTTCAAATATAAACACGTTGCGTGTCTCATGACCATTTGTCATTTGAGAACCAATAAGATTTTAAATTATCGACGTGCCGCTATATTTAAAGTCCCAGTGAAATTAAAAATTACAATGCATATTTTTCCATGAAATATTGCAGCGTTTCAATGTGGGTCATTCTCTTTTTAAAATTCATGTGCCCTCATAATCTTCGGTTAAAATCTGAAAATGCACTTCTGCCCTCTAGTGACTATCCATCTTAAATGACTTATGTTAGATGGCTTGGGCAGAGCATCTGTTAACTCCTCCCCTTCTGCAGCCAGTTCCATTTCAAAATGCAATGGCTGTTTTTTTTATACATCAAATCAAATCGCAGCAAAAAACTCAAGCCATGCCCACAATTTTTCTCATTCGAAATTCCATTTCACTCGGAAATGCTTCATAATACGGAAGTAAAAATGATCTCAACTTCCGGTTCACAGGGACTTTAAATTTAGTCCACTTATGGGTTATAATTTCTTACATATAGTTTCACAATTTACTGAAGAAAGAAAGTTTACATCTTGAGTGGCTTAAAGGTAAGTAATTAAGAGAAAATCTTAATCTTTGGTGAACTATTGAAGGTCATCTATATACCAGTGTACCTCTACACATTTACAAAATGTACTTAGCAGGTATTCACAATTACAAATTGATTGATTTACTTTTCAACTTGTCTTGCGTTAGATTTTTGATCAATGAATCGTCTCTAAAATGAGAATGTGCAACCTGCTACCAAATAATGGTTTGTGTTCTCCAATTATAAACCCAAGTGTGTGTGTGTGTGTGTGTGTGTGTGTGTGTGTGTGTGTGTGTTTAGCACAAATTCACACAATCTGCTTGTTAACAGTATAATCATATCAACATTATTTCAGTCCGGCAGACATTTGAACCTGTTTGATCCAATGAGAATTGAACATATGACCCAGGTGTTAAATAAACACTAGCCAGGTAGTGAGGTTAAAGGGTGTGTGTACTTGAACTCCTGCTGCTATGGGCAAAAAATCAGAAGAGCTCTTTGTTTCAATCTCCACTCCCCAAACACCTATTCCCCCTCAGGTAGTCTTCCTCCATTAATATACTACTGGAGCCAGACGCCGACAGACAAACACACACTATACTCCACTTAACTCACGGTTGGGGGTTCAGGATAAAAGGGAAAAGAATATGTAGACACAAGGCTGCCGGCACTGATCAGGATGGGCTTGACTTTATAAGCCCCATTATCCAGGTTTTAAAGTGGGACTGATATTCATAAACACATCAAACTCAGCGGGAGGTTTGGGATACACAATTAGACCGAGCTGTTACGGCAGCGAAACAGCAATAAGTAGTCCACAGGGATGTAGATGCTGTGTCAACACATTTTCAGCTACACGCAGACCCACCTAAGAAAGTTTTGTGTGAGTGTGTCTATTGGTGAGCAGTCTCTGTTTTTACTGGAAAACTTCACGTATCATCACAACTCTGCTCGGCCAGATTATACAACGTCAAATTCACTTCAAATAAACGAACACTTGTTGTTGCGTCTTCGAGGTCTTACCAGAAAGACCTGGACTTTTATTCCAGTTTACTATGGAATAACTACAGAGAACTGTCTGGGAAACTATATAGGGAACATTCTTGTTTACTTTGTTGATATTACTGTCATGTCCGTGTTCATTTAAATAATAAGGCACCCAATTCGAGTTCAAGGGAACGTTCATCCAAAAATGAAAATTCAGGCATTGTTTACTCACCCTCATGTTCTTTCAAACTTGTACTCTCTTTCTTTGGTGGAGTAATCTAGCATCATCTCCAAGGTGATCTTTTTGATACAATGGTGAGTATGAATTTATTTTTTGTTGTTTTTGTTTTCGGTGATGTATCACTTTAAGAAAGGCAGAAAACGTGGCAGGCAGGCAGGCAGACAGACAGGGCGGTCCCGCCTGGCAATACTGAGTCAAAGAGAGATTTAGCATGGAACATTAAGCAAGCAGATTTAAACTAGACACACCTGTGATATTCACATATTAACAAACACATACGCACAATCTGAGGAATAATACATCTGCTAACAATATGCGCCTGACCTCAGTTCAGCTTCACCATGTCATCTTTAAAAATAAACAATATTAAACATATGCACACACATAAACAATTCAGTGTTTTCTTTTTCTACAGTCCAGTGTAGTTATGTTACAGAAATAGAACTCATTTGCAACCTTTGATCTGCATAGGATGATGTCTTTATTTCTTTTCATGTTCTGAAACACACAGTTTGATATACAAATCTGCAAAACTAACAACGCCGTTGACTTCTCTACTTTTGGAGTCTGCTCATCTGTTAAAGGTCGAATGTGTAATTTTTTGGAGGATCTATTGACAGAAATGCAATATACTGTAATATACATATATCTACATACACCGTGGGTCCCCTTGCATGGACAAACTCTACAGAGCGTGTTTCGTAAATATGATAACTAATTCAGCAAAGAAGCGAAAACATGATGACATCTTAGTCCTGTGTCAGCCACTGTAGTGCTTCAAAGGGGAGGGGTGGAGTGAGCCATTGGTTGCAATTCGCAACCTCACCACTAGATGCCGCTAAATTTCATCTGATCCTTCAATTAAATCTTTATATAAACCTTTAATGTAATATATGGTAAGATGTGATATAATGTAAGATGGAAAAATGTGTGTATAAGTGTGGGTGTGTTACCGGTTGCTACATGACAGCGTTGTGTGTATGAGCTCATTACAGCATTTTTTACACTGAAAGAAAAGAAAGTATTGTTCCTCATTCGACACACATGCACACATATAGACGGGATAAGAGCATGACTGTGTGTGTGTGTGTGTGTGTGTTACAGTGAATGTGTCAGTGTATGAGGGTGGACAGCAGGAGAATGGGAGCGTCACACTTCATTGTTCACAGTGGCTGTGGGATAATGTACAAAAGATGTGCCTATACAGCACACATACACACATATGCACGCAACCGGTTTAAGATTTGATCTCATATTGTAAGTTAGATATACATGACTATGTATACGTATGCTCCACTTTTCCCTACTTTGTTACAGAGCAAAGGACAGATCTTTTTTTAAATGCTTGCACATTAGCATGGATTCATACAGGCACACCCTCACATGCACAATTTCATGGTCCTGTGGTGTGCCACCTCTGCAGAACAGAAACACCCTTGTATATCACTGATGTGGAACGAGGAGATATGATCGGCTTACAGTCAGTCTATAAGACAATCTCACTGTACACTAGTGCAGATTAAAGTTACTAAACAACTTCAACACACACGCACTAGGACATGTCTGCTGTAAACCCTGATGTTCAGTTTGGATGAGGTCACCACACATCTGGAGAATGACACAGTTTTGAAACCTCGCTCTGTGAAATAAACTTCACTCTCCAACACAACAAGTAACACATCATCACTCATTCATTGCACAATCTCTCTCACACACACGCTCACACACACACACAAGCTATCTAAATAGTCAAACACAATGTAAAAATTACATTTCACAAGAAACACAGATTTTCCCAAAAATAAGCAACCCAATAATATTTTGTAAGTACAGTTAGCTGTGTGTGTGTCATGTCTACAGCAGAGGAGGCTAAGAGGTCTGATTAAATACTGTACGCCACACACTCTCTTGAAATGACATCATGGGCATGACGGCCTGTTGTTTGGGTTAAGACTAACTATCTACAATGCATCATTTCTGAGCCAAGCTATGAATATATAATTACAGTATAAAAATAATACAGACACTTGAGTGTTGATGCTAGGGTGTTGAGGGTGGTTGGCAGAGCGTTGCCATGTGGTTCCTTGTTGTTTAGTGATGATTAACTTGCTATGTGAATACTGGTTCTTACTTGCCCATGTTTGGAGAACACAACCCTATTCTGGTCTTTAAGTGTAGTTTATTATCGCCTAAAACTAAAAACTTCACAAAAACTGAAAATGTTGCCTGAGCAATAAACTAAAATAAGCTTAAGTAGAGGAATTAAAATTATGAACTGAAAATAAATACAAATTAAACTATAAGCCTTAAATAAAAATAAAAATATACATTTGGGCGGTTTTAGTCAACTCATACCACGGACTGACGTAGATTTGTGGGGGTGTGGTTACACGAGGCGTTTCAGGCAGGTCTGGGTGAGCATTCGCTTTTAGATAGAATGCATCTTTTGTTCCCACACTTTAATTTTTGCAATTTTACGTGTCTAATACAAGCATGGGCAACTTATAACACACCAAAGACACGTAAAAGCACGTGTTCGCGCCATATGACCACTTTAACTTATATGGCAATATGAAAAATACAATACTATAATGAAAGTCTTTAAAGACAGAGAGGTGACTAATACAAAAAATAGACCGGTCCCTCAGGCTTATACAATATACGCAATACAATAAATCCTAACATATTCAAAAAGAAAACGATGGGCAATGAGGAAACAGCAGGGGACTGAGCAGGTACTGGCTAACATTGCCATGGCAACACAACTCATATCAGGACGGGATGCCAGCAGACTCTCTAAAAGCTAAAGTTATGGTGATTTCACTGATGAAACTGCCAGCGGTTTAAGCAAATCACAATCACTCCATAGACCAGCTAAGCTCGGTTGTCCCTGCAGTCTTCATGATGGGAGGACTAGACTTCTATCAGTTTGTTTTTTACCTCTCTTATGAACTGTAAACACAGATTTTTGAGGTATTTAACCTATGTTCGTTCTAATTGTATAATGTATATTCACATAATGTGAACAAAACTAAAGTCTTTCTTTCTCGATCCTGAATTGATCCAGATGCTGTCGGGTGTCTTCCAGAAAGGAAGTCAAACACAAGGGACTTCGAATGTGTGTGTGTGTGTGTGTGTGTATCTGAATGCTTGTTAGCAAAATTTCATTGTCGTTACCATACAAAACATACCTCATTGTCTAACTTCCTTTCCTGTTTGAATCTAAACAGCTGGGATATGATGTGTGGGCTTTTGTTTGTGTCCACAAACTTCATTGTTTGTATTACAGTATGCCTTTGCTTTAGCTACTTTCAATACTGCAAACCAACTTCACATTTGTATGCATAAGTGAGATGTAAGGGCACCATTTACATTAAGTTTGTGCTGCATGAACAAGTTTATTTCTTGTGATAAAATGAGGTCAATACAGTTTATATTTATGCTTTATAATGTTTATAATGGCAACCCTGCATCTGTCAAACAAAGATGCATCTCTGTCTCTCTCTTTCACGTTAGCACACATTCACGCAGCTGTATGTGAGATGCTATGGCCCAGTAACCCAACAACCTGAACTATCACAGCAAACCATTTTAACTAAAAAAATAAAGAAAATACAAAGAAACTAAAATAAAACCAATATCTGCTTACAGTGGAAGTCTATGTGGAATTGTTTCCCTATACACCTCCATTGTAAGTGTGTAACTATCAACAGGTTTTAATTTGTTTGTACAAAGCAGTCAAAAGCAGATTTTTGTGGCAATCGATAGCATGCATTGTATTTAACGAGTATATTGCTTTAGGAGTAATGTAGCGTAAACAGACCGCTGCATCAGCAAACAATACTGACAAACTGTAATATACTGAACTACTTGCAAAACTTTTCCTGATCTTTTGCAGTTCCCCAACTATGTGAAATTTGAATTGATCTAAATGCATGCACACGCTACTTGAAGTGAATTTATAATTCAAACATAAATATCAAACAGAATAACACGCTGTAACAATTTAACAGTAGTTTAATCGCAGGACTCACCGGTGTAACAGAAGCTTGTGTTTAATGTCACTCAGGGTGAACTCATCTGTCTCCTTTCTTTGTCTTTATTTCTTTCATTCTCTGTTCTATTACTCTCTAAACCTCCCTCCTCTTTTCCAAGTTCCCTCCTCCCTTAGTACAGCTTCCTCCACGCCTGCTCTCTCTCTCTCTCTCTCTCTCTCTCTCTCTCTCTCTCTCTCTCTCTCTCTCTCTCTCTCTCTCTCTCTCTCTATACAATAGGGAATTAAAACAATGCATAGCTGCAGAAGAGAGCTGGATCAACAAATTCATTCTCTGAGGTTATAAACGTCAGCATGGAAACACATACACGCTTCACAAACACACAAGCACACACATAAATACCTTGTAGCTCTCAGCTGAAATGGGCCCTCACTAAAGTTGTGACACATCCACATACAGACCACAGCTGTGGTCCCGATAGAGAGACTGCAGCATTGAAACATCTTTGGCTTGAGTGTAACAGGGTTCAGTTGAGCTCGGAGCTGATTGGCTCCTGTGGGATGACTGGCGTTTCCTGTTACTGTATCCATTGCCAGCATCCTCCCTCAAACTTTAAAACATAGCCCAGAGCCAAATACACACACATTACTCTCTCTATCTCACAGACTCTACACGGCACTCAGATTTTTATACATGACCCAAATACTGAGAAAAGACATTTGATGCAGGAAAATCAACAGTTATCTCCAGGGAGTCTGAGGTTTATTCAATGTACAGTAGACAGAGAGAAAATAGCTTTGAAAAATACATCTGATAGGTTACAATTGGTGGTGGTGGTGTGCGTGTGTGTCACTATTAGTTTTGCTCAGGTTTGAGCTATATGTTCAAGAAGCTTTGGAAAAGAAGCTTTTAGAAAAAAGTGTGCTATTAGTTTTCTTAGCAAACTGACTTACAACGCAGATGATAATACGGTTGACTTAAAGGGACAGTTCACCCAAAATGAAAATTCTTTCATCATTTATGTACCCTCGTGTCATTTCAGACTTGTATGACTTTATTTCCTCAGCATAAGACAAAAGAAGATATTTTGAAGACGTTGGTAACCAAACAACATTGGACACTATTGACTTCCATTGTATGGACACAAAACCACTGAGACATTTCTCAAAATCATATACAGGTTTGAACCACATGAGAGTGAATAAATGACATCTTTTTTTATTTTGGGGGGTTTTGTCCCTTTAAATTAAAGGAGTGACACAAGTTATATCTAGAGACTAAATTATCACTGAGACCTGGGGGTTGATTCTTTTGTCCTAAGGCTGGAATACACTACAAGAATTTTAAAATCTGAACAGATTTTTAAAAGACTAGACATCATACATTTGCAGACTTTTTGAACGTTTGCATAGAAAACAATACATGATAAAATCTGCAGACTGGCGCAGACTTTCTGCAACAACTCCAGACTGAAAATCTGGGCAAAATCTGAGCAAAAGTCTTGTAGTGTATTCCATCCATAAGGCTAGTAACAGGAGGTGGTGAGATGGTACAGGAGATCGTATCTCTACTAGAGGCTGACATTTTTTGGGATACCCGTGGGTCACGGGAATCCCGCAGGATGGGAAACAAAATCACTATTAATCACGTGACTGGAACGGGACAGGAAAAAATGTCAGCGGGAGTGGGCGGGACTGGGAATACACAAATATACCTTTGATATAAATAAACATATAATCTTCTGTTTGCTTTGGTGTGGCTGGTTAAGTGAATAACGTGGTCCACACACCCGTAAAAGTTGGTGCCGGTAATGCACCAAGTTGGTATGCCAACCACCAATAATATAAGAGAAGGCGGCGGCTTCCCATGCACTTACTAGACTGTAGCCGCGAAAATCAAAATCAAAATGGAGTTGGACCCGAAACTCACGCTGCAAAACCTACTCTGGGAAAATGATGACTGTCGTGCTCACCGACATTTCTGGGCAGTCTTAATGTAGTTTTTACTGCAACTGACAGATTTCGGACATAAAAAAACACGAGAGTGGGAGAGAATGGGAGTCATTCTTCTGGGATTGGGATGGGATTTTCCCCCAGTTTTTTCGCAAGATTGGGATGGGACGGGAATTTTTTTGGGGGAGTGGGACGGGAGAGGTTTGAAAATCCACTCCTGTGTCACCCTCTAATCTCTACCATTGCAATTTCACTAACACAGCTTAGTACTGCCTTGAGGGAACTTAAGGAACAATGTATAAATAAATAAAGTGGAGTGAAATGAGGGGTGAAAAAAGATGGGAGACATTTGCTTAAAATGATTAAATTTAGTTTAAAAGAACCAATTATGCCTTATGTGCCATTACTGAGACACATTCACTTCTCCTGGACGATGTGAAGAAACGGCAGTAAAAAGGCCAAAAAAGTGCATGTTTTGTGTAATTGCATGGAATAAAAACAGCGGTTTAGACCAACCGTCCAACAGAAAAGCCTGCTCTCCCAAGACATGATGTGAGCCATCCCCATGAATTATGGGTAATAACAGCATTTCTATGCTCTAGTTTAGATTTAAACCTCTGGTATTAAGATGCTCTCCATTTAGACCAGGCTCCTCCAAGTCTACCGATTCAAAGATCTCAGAACAACACAGAACAGGACTGACATCAGCATCTAACCTGATTTGCCTGAGTGCTATTGAACTGCCATCTACAGTAGATGATATGCAACTTTTACAAGAAAAGGCAAGTCAGCAACATATATTAGAAAGCATTTGCCAGATTAATAATAATAATAATATATTTTTTAAATACTTATTTATATAACATTTAATGTAGGTTACTATATCATTTCATAATATTTATATAATAATTTTATATACTATTATTATAATAGTAACAACAACAACAACAACTATAATAATACTAATAATAACAGTAACAATACTAATAATAACAGTAATGATAATAATAATGATAATAATAATAATTATTAATTTATTTGAAAATATATATTTTTACTGTAACCCTAGTATGTTGTTGGCTAGACACTCATGCCATATCCATAATCTGTATATCAGTTTAATAAAAATAAAAGCAAGTGAATACAAACCTAACTGTGATACAAACATCTGAGTAGCAGTCTTAAAGTACATATTATTTATTGTTTTTTCCTCCTGAAGTACAGCTTGCTGTGCCAAGACACAGTAAATGAATCAATCTCTCATGCACAAAGAAAACCCTTGATAAACAAACAAGACGGCTACTCATACACAAACAGAGAATGTGTGTGTGATTAAAAATGACACTTTTTGTTTCTCTGTGGTCTGTTTACATGTTTCTGCTCCTAAACTGTCAGTAGATGTTTAGAGGAACAATGGCGATGCATACATGAAAGGTTTTTTCCAAACGGCAGCATCACAGTTCTTCCTTCAATGAAGGCTGTGAAATGAATTTAAGATATGTCCAGTTAGACCAGTGGACAATCTTAGTCATAAGCAGGTTCCAGGGGTAATACTATGCATCATTTATATGAAGTGAACACCCAACACATTCATTTTTGTTCATCTACAACAAGAGCTACAAGGAACACCTTTCGGGTCTGTGGGGACAAATACGCTCCATTTCAGAAGCATCAAACAGCAGCAGAAGTAGATTTGCTTATTCATGGATCCCAAATCATGTTATTCATTGCCTTTCAACAGATAGATAAAAACATACATTCCCTACCACCATAAACATGCCTCTTACACACATGCACAGGTAGGCGTGCACGTGCGCACACCCTCAAAGTGATTCCCCTGTGCTTTCAATCCTCATTCGAACAAAAGCTCTCATCAATTTTAAACAAGCTTCTGCTGAGGAATTTAGCGGCGATGTCCTACTTACTGCAATTTATATGTAAATGAGCAGCCGTGTGTGTGTGTGTGCATATGCGTATGATTGACTGAAAGACTGTGTAAATCTGTGTGTATCTGTGGAAATTGTGTTCATCTTCTATTGTGTACCCAAGTGTCTGTGTGAAAGGTAGGTAAACATAAATGTTAATGTATGCGTGTGTGAGTTCACGGACTGAATGAACACCACGCTCTGCTCCTACCGTCTCTGCTTAATGAGAAGCACTGATTGGCTTTTGTATCCGACAGCAGGAAAGCTGCTGACATACTGCAAGATGGAAGAGAAAGACAGAGAGAGACAAAAACAGAGCGAGAGAGAAACACTAGGTGGCAGCAGAGTATTATGACAATGAGGACACAGGTTACATGACAAACACATGAAAGAATAAGTTTATATTGGAGAGAGCAGAATGTATATTGCCATACACCCCCTTTCTTTTAAATAATTCATTTGTAGAGTAAACTTTAAGAAAAAACTGTTACTTAATTGTAAGTTAGTTTGGATAAAAGCATGTGCTAAATGAATAAATGTAAATAAAATTGAAATTGTTGAGAAGGCATTGCAATTCTCATTCTCATGACAAATCTTAGACACTCAGTCCTGGCATAGGCTTGTTAAACCAATCAAATGAGCTGTAAATAGCCATGTGACTATTCCGTCATGACAACACTGATTAATGTTAATGATGACACACGTATGTATAATCCCAAACCCTTAACTGAGCTGTAACAGTGGAAGGTGTACAGTAGTTCACATTTTTAGAAATCCTCTAAAACAGCCACTGGCAAAACATTTACTATAATATGATATAATATTTGCCAACCAAATGTATTTTGTCGGAATGCACATCTGTATGGCCATCAATAGAGAAAGATGCTTTTTAGCAGTGGTGTACTTAAGGCATCTACCAGCACGGTTTAACTCAACACACACCATCCCATCATTCCCATTATTCTTCTGATTATCAGTTTACCGTCAAATCATGCATGTAAAACAAAACCCAGTAAACTTTGGGATGAGACTGATTTTTTCCTGTCAATCATCTAAAGCATATAAGTAATCGCCCACCAACCACCAGTCACTATTCTGCAATTCCGGATTTGCTCCTCCACGCCCCGCTCTATTTTAGGTTTTGCCTCCACACCCCGCTCTATTTTAGTCTATTCTAGCTCATTTTATTCAATTCTGTAGTTCAATGACCAACTATAATTGTATAATTTAATAATCGAAGGCATGAGAGGTTGCAACTTTAACAAAAAACCTCCTGCCTTTGATAATTAAATACGCTAAAATATTGCAGAATTAAATGAATGTTTCAGACTGAGATCAGACCGCATTAGAGACAAAAAACAAGATAAAGTGAGATAAAGCGTGTGGGGAAGAAGTATGGCCATCTGTCTCTACCTGTCTGTGATTACCAGAAGCGGGAGGACAGCGTGGTCCTCCAGAGGATGAGAGGACGGACAGAGGAAGAATTGGAAGGAAAAGGGTGAGAGTCGAGGGAGGTATAAAGCAGTGAGAGGAAGTGAGGAATGATTTAGAGAGGAACGAGAGAGGCTCTCCTGAGGACGAGTGTGAACGGTCTATCAGTCAGACTGGAGGAAGAACGAGTGAGAGACTGAGAAGACATCAGTTCAACTTCAACCGAAAGTCTACATCTGAATCCCATGTGTGATATAGCAGCTTTAGTATTATTTTATGTATGTATTTATTTTGAGGGGACACCAGTGGCAGTTCTGTCTCACTGTAAAGATTGAGAAAATAGAAAAAACACTTTTCACGTACTATGGCTCAATCATTCCTTAGCGATATATATTCATTTTATCATGTACACACACATATTCATATTTAATAGTACATAATTGAAAACAGCATGATGATATTGCAGTATGAGACTGAACACATGAATAATGTGATTGATCTAATGTCAAAAAAAGGTAAAAGCCCTGTAACCCGGGAGTGAAGCAACAACAGAGAACCTCTAACCTGAAAGACAGACTTTATGACACACACACACCCCCGTCAATCTTATCTAGGTCCTTGAAAGTGACAGTTTTGTCAAAACCCAATCTCAAGTTGGATGATAAAAATAAATTCCATCAAATGATTGTAGGAATGTGTGTGTGTGTGTGTGTGTGGAGTGGCTCAGCCTGTAATTGTAGGTGTGTGTGTGTGTGTAATAAAATATGGATGCCATTGTTCAGTGGTGGTGGCGTTCTCCATGAGTGATTTTAATTACAGATGGTGGGATAAACTGGCCAGAAAGACTGCACTCTGGAGCACACACACACACACACACACACACACACACGCACGCACACGCACACACACACACGCACACGCACGCGCACGCGCACGCGCACACGCACACGCACACGCACACGCGCACACACACACACACACACACACACACACACACACACACACACACACACACACACACACACACAGGCAGCATGATGATTGATGACATGACATTAAAACGAGACAGAGCTAAAGCCTCTTTCAGGGTGAAAAGGGTAAAACATACATGAAAAGGTAGAGCTGAGGTTAGACAAAGAAAATAATACTAATATAGAACTCTCAGGTTCTCCATCTGTGGTGTGTGCGTGTGTTTTCTATGCTAATTAATGAAAATCTTGTTCTGTGTGAAAATGTTTAATAACAAAGCCTTAAGCGACTCAATGGCCCAGAAATTCCAATTAATAAACCCACCCTCCCCACCCACCTCTCGCTCTCCATTTTTCCCTTCACTGGCTGCGTGTTGTATTTCATTCAATGAGTAATGAAATCTACAACAGTAGCATGAAAAACAAGCTGTATTATTAATGTATTTTACCCCATATATATAGTATTTGTGCACACACAGCCAAAAGCAATACAAGACTTGAGTTTGACCTCGTCCTTCATTTATTCCAATGGAATGATGTAGAAATGCAAAACCTTACCATGAGAGTTAACCTTATTATTGGCTCACAAAAGATAAACCAAAATCAGTGCCAAATAAGAAATAAGAATCATGGAGCCTTTTACATGTGTGACACTGGAGCCTGCTATGACAGCAGTGGTAAAACCATCAGAATGACTGACAGCAAAATGAGACTATATTTCAGAAGCACTTCATTTAAATCAAGTCCTGTCTATGGCCTACGGCTCCCACAATGCTTTGTGTCAGCAATTCCTCATGTACGTGATATTTCCCATTACAACTGTGGCCTTATTTTAATAGCCTAGAGAAAGAACTGGATTAAGAAAAGAAATGTGTTTATATTTTTAAAACCATGTTTAGTCTCTTCATGAATATGGTTTAAAAGTATATTAAATTAAACGGACCTTTTTCACATTTCCGGGTTTTTCAGTAGCGGAAGTCGTCATTAAAAAAAGGTGCTTCAAATGGTTCTTTGATGCCATAGAAGAACCTATTGGTTCCATAAAGAACCTTTAACATCTGATTCATCTGTTCTTCAGATTATAAAAAATAATATTTTTAAGAGTGTATTTGGGTAAACTTCTATAGCGCTGAATGTGAGACTACCACAAATGTATTTTTTGCATCTACATTTGCTCAAATATCAGAAGAGAGAATGATGTCAAATTTACCGTGACTTCCATAGACGCTCTATAAGGAACACCCTCACATTAGCGTTAACTACTTTTTTGTCATTTATGCAAAGGTCATATAATACAAAGTATAGTGTTGAATGAAAATATGAAAAGCTTTGGAGGATTTATGATGCTGATGACCGTTGAACGCGTCATCACAGTCTTGTGAAAAAGGTCCATTATAAGTAACCCATGACAGGGAATGCACAAAAGTTTATTCATCCATAGAGGCTAATACTTGTACAAATAAAATAAGAAAATCACTGGTGAGGTCATGAGAAGACAGAGACTACATAAAAATGTATTACTACTTATTGTTATACATTTTTTTACAGGACAAATACTAATACACATTTTATTATATTTACAGCATTTATAAATAATATGTATTTATTATAACAGTGACCTTCTTGTAAAACACATGGAGTACAGTATAGTTTAAAAACTGAGGTGCACATTTCACTAAAATGAAATGCTAGATCTAGGTTTGAAGGTGCCTGATCTGGATTTGTCTGGTTCCGGCACAAATTAAGCTCTACCTCATCTTCCATATACACAAAACACCCATGATGAGGAAATTAGGTAAAACCAGGATAATCATCAAGCTCTTGTAAATTTATACTCAAGTGACACCTTATTAATGTAACATTCACAAGCCCATTAATCTTGATTTAGAGAGGCAGAGAGGAGCCGCTGGTTCCCTGCTGACTACATTATGTTTGTTTCATGTGTGCTTGAGCGATTATTTTAAACACACCAGCCTGTAACAAGGTAACTGCAAGAAAGTGTCTCTGACTGTGGACACTATCGCTGTGTAGAGAGTTCTTTAGTTAAAGCTCTGCACCAAATGTACCACTGTAACAAATCAATCGACAGCTTTGTGTGCTTGCCTTTACTGTCTCCAGACACGCTCACAAAAACGCACAAAACATTCATGCAATGCATAGCTAATAATTATAATAACTAGAGCCAAAAGGTACCTGAATATTTTCTGTGCGTTTGGATTGGAATTCATGGAATTTTAACAAGATAAAACACAGTAGGTCAGATTGAGTGAGAAAGCTGCTCTGGGTTGCTTTTCCCGAACAACGACATAACTTGCTGGTTGACCACCATATAGTACGATGGATCATTGGGGAAATTAACGACGTAGTTACGACAGTTTCACGAAATTACAGAAAAGACACACGAAATTCACATGTGCAAAAAGCACATGTGATCACATGTGAAATGTGTGTTTTTGGAACGTTTTGGTGTGAATTCCCACGTGAAACCCATGGGATAACATGTAAAAACCCATGGGATAACATATGCGACATGTCTCCACATGTGATCACATGTTCTTCACGTCACCACATGTTGCACATGTCATCCCATGGGTTTTTACATGTTATCCCATGGGTTTCACATGGGAATTCACATGGAATTCACACCAAAATGTTCCAAAAACACACATTTCACATGTGATCACACGTGTTTTTTGCACATGTTAAACACATGTTGTATACATGTGATCACATGCGAAAAACATGTAAAAACGTGAAATTCATGTGTCTTTTCTGTAAGGGAACTCTGTAGGAGATCAATCGTTTGAACCAAGTTGGTTCAGCAATCTAGTTGATGACGCCATACAGGTGGTGGAGTAATGACGTCTACTAATAAATACTGTGACGAGGGAGGCGTGACGAGAGCCGTGGGAGGAGGAAGCGAGGCCGGGACGCGATTGATAATGAGTGTCAGCTGGGCGTCATTCCGGCCTCGTATCTCTCACGGAGGAGCGGAAGCATAAAAGGACGAACGGCAGGGGAATACGGCGAGAGAGGACCGGGCCCGGAAATGTTAAGTTTTATTTATGTTTGTGTTTTACTTCCGTGTTATTGTTTGTTTATTTTTGATTAAAGTTTATTGTTTAAATGTTCGCCGGTTCCCGCCTCCTTCCTTCCTGTTCCCACGAACTTTTGCTACATTGGTGCCGAAACCCGGGAGGAAGGAGGGACATGCTGTCGAAGAGCCCTCGCCGCCGAGCGGCCTCGCGGTGCTGAGGAGTTCGGGCAGCGCGGACGAGGGCGTCCGCCAGCGGCTGCCCGAGATCGTGGTGCTGGAACGATGGGATTCGGTGGGGACGGAGAGCCCGCGGCCGTGCTCCTGGGACGAGGTGGGATGGCGGCCATGGAGGGAGCTCGGGAGTGCCGGCTGCCCTCAGCCAGAAGCCATCGCCGGCCGCCAGGAGGCGGAGGAGGATCGGGCCGTCCACCGAACGTCCAGCACCACAGCATAGCACCGCGAGGAAGAGCCTCTCGGCTGGCTGAGGACCGAGCGACGGCGTGTCGGGGAACCGGACTATTTTTTTTCCTCTCTCCCCGCTCTCGTCCCTGTCGCTCGGGGTGCTCCCGGCTCCGTTCTCTCGTCTCGTCGGTGCGTACCCCCAGGCGCTGGGGCTCTCAAGGGGGGGCCCCCGGGGGGAGTAAGCACAGGCGCGGTGGTACCCCCCGGCCTGTGATGGGCGATGGGGGTATGTAGCGAGGAAGGCGGGACGAGAGCCGTGGGGCAGGAAGGCGGGGCCGGTGGCGTGAGTGATAATGAGTATCAGCTGTACGCGCACCGGTCCCGCATGCCTCACGGGGAGCATAAGAGGACGAGCGACGGGACTGCCGAGGAGACAGGACCGGGCCCGGAAATAGGTTAAGTTTGTTTGTGTGGCCGGCAGTCGACCGTGAGGTGGCTGCCGGCCTGTTATTTGCTGTTTATTGTTTATTTATTTTTGAATTAAAGTTTTATGAATGTTCGCCGGTTCCCGCCTCCTTCCTTCCCTACTTTGAACTTTATTACAAATACATTCAGATCGAATTAATGTCAAATTCTTGCTGCTGTAAATAACATACATTGCATTTAACGGCGACTTTAGGTATCCTATTTTGTTATCTGTTGTTTTATTTCACGATATTTCATTCATTCATAAGTTTCCTCCTACGTCACTGCGCCCAGGGATTCACCAGGGTCCTAGTGCCCGTCTGTTCACGCCCATTCACGCACTTTTATAAAAACAGCGCTTGTATTTTCTTAACCAATTAAAATATGTCAAATTAAATTTGTTTGTATTTCGAATTATGGATATAGAATGCATGTTGCTTGCTTAGATTGCTCAAAGGCATGATGCATGTAAGTCTACATGTTATAATAAAAAGGAACTATGCTTCTAACCACAGCCTGTAGTTCCAACCACGCAACTTTGCGATGCTGCTTGCGATTGATCGTTGGAACGATGGTTTCGGGAAACACTTAAATCGCTGAACTATGCCGGAACGACGGAACTTGCGACCATAGTTGGCTAAGATGCTTTTGGGAAACGCACCCCTGATTAGTTGCTAAATGCACAAGCACATTCTTTCAAAATATTTAATATACAAACACACAAGAGGTGTGTGGAGTTTTCTTGTACTCTGTGCAAATTCTGTGAGGGACTGATGATAACCCAAGACAATATGAAAAAGAGATTGAATAAAATAAAACAATAATTACATTTGCATTTACTGATTCATATGTATAATCAAATTAGTGCTCACTGGGCAAAATCTTCATGAAATGTTTATGAAAAACTGCCATCAAATAAAGGAATAGTTGACCTATGCATTTTTTTGCAGTAGCAGAACAACATTAATGCTGTGTGATTGTCTTCTGCAAAATACAAAAGAAGATATTTTGAAAAATGTTCAAACCGTTCGTCCCCATTGACTTCTATTCGGCTGTTAAGTTTATTTCAATTCTACTTTCCTATGCTAATATATCTCGTTGCTGAAATGTTCACGTGCTACAGTGCTAATATGCTGTGTCATATTGTGCTGGTAATGATGATAGACCAGCGACCAGCTTACAAAACAATTACTAATTGGTAGCATATCTCTATATTTTGCTTTCTTTTTCTCATCATCTTTTTTCTTTTTACAATACTGAGCCCCTGATGGCTTCGACCTTTTCATGATGATGATTTAAAGGTACAGTGCGGGATGTTTTGTATGATCTATTAACAGAAATGCAATATAACATACAAAACTGTGTCTTTAGATGTGTATAAAAACCTTACGTAATGAAAAGTTATGTTTGTATTACCTTATAATAAACCAGTTGTATCTACATAGGGAGCGGGCCTATCTACATGGAATTTGTTATGTTGCGCAGCCATGTTTTGTACAGTAAGCTCTAACGGACAAACAGCTCTACAGAGCGCGTTTCGTATATGTTGGTCTTCGTGTGTGTTTTTAGATGCAGCTTGCGAGATCACTGAGTCGTAGTACGGAGAGGAGGAGGAGTAGTCGTCGTCTAGCTGAAGCAACTGATTGTTCTGTCTTAGAAGTTTTGATAAAATGGAGGACCATGCGTATTGTGCACAAGAGCCGACAGAGCGTGAATCTCCGTCGTCAAAGAAGTGCAAACGTGATGCTGCCAGACGAATTAGAGACAAACGGCGGCAGAAATCCAGGATAAACATCGGTGTATCTATTAACAAATGGAAGGCACTGTTGAAAGACAAATGTTTTCAAGGCGAAGCCGAAGTTGCCTGTTTTCTGCTAGACTGGTAAGATAATTCAACATTTTCAATGTTTCCACTTTTTCAATGTTTACCAAACAACTGTTTTGTTGAAACGGTAACGTTAGCATTTTATACAAATGGCCATATAACCTCCGAATAATAACGTCTACTAACTTACACCTAACTGCTTATGTCGCTGTCAGATCAAACGCTTTGAACAGCGTTGCTATTCGATTAGCTAACTTTAGTTACTTCACTACTCTCAGCGTGTACTAGATAGCACGCAAGAAATATATCTAATTATAGAATTGTAACAGTAACTTTCGCAATAGAATACATGTTAAATGATTAATTACGTTAATATACTGCCTTACCTTTGCAAAGAAACATCGTTGCTTGTATCACTGCTATCCGCTGTCTCAGTAGACGACATCTTTTTTTACTGTTGCGGCCACCGTCGTAATTCGAAAGGGAGGGGTGGCTCAGAGATGACTCAGAGATTCGTTGCAAAACTATAATGCAACGCTAGTGGCCGCTGATTTTCAAGAACTGCGCCTTTAAACACGTTTTTAATCCAGGTAAGCAAGCTTGCGGGCGCCCCCTACTGGTGGCGCCCTAGGCGACTGCCTAGTTTGCCTATGCCTTGATGACATGCCTTTTTTTGCAGTAGCAGAACAACATTAATGCTGTGTGATTGCAAAATACAAAAGAAGATATTTTGAAAAATGTTCAAACCGTTCGTCCCCATTGACTTCTATTCGGTTGTTAAGTCTGACGTCATGCACCACCATCTATGGAAGGTCATGTACTGTTTCCGGGTCCAAACGCTCAGTAAAATGCTTTAGGCAAAAAATGCTAATATACGCTCATGGAGAGCTGTAAAACTATCGGAAAACCACGATCCTAGGAAAGTCAGTCATAGGGCGTCTTGTCATTTCAAACCTGTATGACTGACTTTCTTCTGCAGAACACAAAAGAAGATATTAAAAAGTAAATAATGACAGAACTTTAATTTGGAAGGTGAACTATTCCTTTAAATGCACTCAGCAACTTTGTGTAATATGTGCTGATTCTAAGAGAAATCTGGCAGGTACGGCAGAACTAATTCAAACACAGTTTACCTGAAAGCATTATCATCGCAAAATATTACATAGTCCATCAAAGTTCTGTTCCTTAAGCAATGAGTGAGACCCTTTCAAAGCACTTTGTTTCCCCCCGTAAAAAAAAAACATTAACAGATTCATTAATCACTTAAACCTTAACGCTCATTGGCTTGTAAAGATTTTATGTTGTTGTTTACCCTCTAAGTCATCTCATCATCTATGTTTAATACACCGTGACTCCAGTTAATGGCGTTTGAAAGTGCTTATAGATTTGAGTTATTTTAAATAATTAACCTAAGCTAGTACACGTCAGGTCTAATAGATGTACAGTCTTCACTCTTCAGGTGAGTTGAGCACATCACCGATGGCTGAAACAGACAACATGTGTCTCTTAAAGGTGCATTGACTGTATTTAAAAAACAAAAGCTCCTTATAGTAAACAACTGATTCAAAGGGGTTTAATAATTAGTCTAGCATGTACTCATTTATTCACCTGCACACTTCAGAACCCTAAGAAACCACATAAATCCGTTTTACTTTTCTCTATAGATGACCCTATGTGTTCATTAGACCAAAACAGCAGCTATATGTTTATATCTCATGTTATTAGCACACGGCCACGGTGGATCATCTTTATAAAACTCCTTCAATAACTTACAGTATATGTATATGCTACCAGGAGAAAAGGATTATTGCTCTTCTTGTGAACCCGCAGAGACAAACTGCCCATCAGATTCTTCCAGATATTGCCTTCGGGCATCTTCAAATTTCGCTTGTGTTGTTTTACGACCCTGAAAAAGGTCATTTTGTGCTGTTTTCAATCATATATTTTATTATTGCTCTGGATGGTGTCATATCCAGAGCGCACTTTTGTTTTTTAGCATCCGCTGGTGGGCACAGGGCTTATATTTAGAGCTATTTGGTTAGTTATTGCTTTATCCGTAAATTGGGTTTTGATGATCTCTTCAGACCTCAAACATACAAACTGTCATCTTAGGTGGTTTATAATATACAGTATGAATATATGATGGATAAGGAGGATAAGCAAGAGGCATGCTGAGAAATTTCACCTTCACGGGTCTCCAGAGACATTTAACACCGTCTTAGCATCACCAACTCAGTGTGCACACCATTTTAATAATATTCCTATTTAAATGCATGAACAATATTTGGCTTCAGGCAGGTCAATGCAGTTTCTCCATCTCTCTCTGTATATATTTCTCTTGCTCTCTCACTCTCTATCATACACATTCACACCGGGGGCGTTCTCTCCGAGGCAGCAAGGAAGGCAGTACCTTCTTAAAATAAATGGATGATGCAAAAAAAACGCCTGCATCTGATGAGACTTTAATGTGGCTCGGTTTTCAAAAATTATACATTTACACCAAACACCAAAACCCAGAGACATGCCGATTCCTTATTTCAGAAGTCAAGCTTGAATTTCACACTGTCATTCCTCATGTCTCACTGCTTGTCCACATCAGAAAGTCTTCCACTCTCCAACCAGAGCTGTCTCTCCCTCTCTCATGATAAAACTGCCAATTCCCCTGCAAGTGTTGGGATACTTTATAGAATAACAATTTCATACTTCTTCGCCTCTGTAAATTGTGGGTCCCTTTTTCTTCTCCCTCTCTCTCACCATTTCTACTTTAGATGACAAACAGCTACTGGTCCCCTTCCAGTTGTGAAATAGTGCCTCCAGCACAAGACTCTTAAGACGCTCAGTTATAAACCCAGTCTATCTCATAGGATTAGTTGGATGCTTTCTGCAGCAGGAAGCTCACAGGAGGAGCAAACTCTCAAGAAGAAGACAGGTGCAGACGTTTTTTCTTTCTTTCTGTGCAACATTTTAGCTTTGACTACTAAATTGTATACCTGCCTGTTGTCCCTGGCAAAAATTGTCATACCTTGTGCGTTTTGTAGATCTGTTCTTCGGGTTTGGAATGACATGAGGGTGAGTAAATGATGAAAAAAAATTGGGGGTCACAAAATTGTATTTGAATTAAATAATAAATTATATTACATTAACAAATTATGGTCTCTGTGATCTAATCATAGATAATAAATATAATGTATGATGTATGAAAAAACAAAATTAATATACAACATTTCTAAAAACAAGGCAGAAAAGCATAAGACAAGACTAGCGTGTGTGTGTGTGTGTGTGAGAGAAAGAAGGGGAATAGTTTTGCTCTAGCAGTCACACATGCATTATTCATATTTCAGTCATCTGGTGTGAGGATAAAGTTGTGGCCCTATAGCTCACACCCGGCTTGTCCTATAGCTTAGACTCCCACAGTCAGTGGAGCTTGCAAAACTACAATGCAAAACAAAAACTATGTGTGCTGCAAGCAAAAACCTCTGTCCTCACGCTCTAATTCATATTCTCTGTATAGTCTCCTACATGCATCCTTGAATGATACATGTATAACTACATATAGTATGCAATTCTACACCAATATTACATCTGAGAGCTTTAATTTTAATTCTTCCATTAATTAAACAAATCAGCTTTTATTTAGAGACTGTGTGTGCCACATTACAGTGGCAGTAGGGGTCATTCTGGTTGGTTACCATGATGCACGTAATATATACCATCAGACTATATTCAACATATAGTATAAAGATCATTACTATATCAAATATGTTCAACACACAGGTAAAGATGTGCACATCTCGGCACGGCACAAAACGGTCTGTGAGCATATGTTAAGACGGTAGTTGTATGTTGAGATGCAACACACATATTGTCCATCACCTCATCATTGACCTCAGTGTAATGGTCATATCAAGCATATGGCCACCCAGAAAAATAGCAGCAGTGTGTCGGTGCATGTGTCAGCGTGTGGAGTGTTGATACCTGTGGAGTGAAGAACTGAGCGTGTGTGTGTGTGTGTGTGTGCGCGTGTGATCGTCTCACAGGAGAGAAAGACATCCAAGGTCAATGTGCCCCACAGCTTGAGATCTGACACACAAATCACACTTCACACTGTGTGTCTTAGATTATGACATAAGATCAAAAAGTCTTGTCATGTAGGAGCCTTCACATGCAACAGACACAAACATTCAAAATACGGTATAGGGCTCACTGACTGGATTTTCAACGTGCCATGTTGTCCAAAAACCTTATGCTAAAAATGAGTGCACCTTTAACATGACTCGCACAATTGCACAGCACACAATTCCTTCTGACATTTACGTCTCACTCATTCCTCCCCAATGTGGTATTTGGACAAACATCATCTTCGATCCCCTGAGAGCTTCACAATATCTGAACAGGCATGTCTTATTGAAGCCACTGGCTTATAAAAGTCTTTTCAGTGAAGATTTGTGTTGAGCACTGACATATAAAACTCATATATATACGCACAAACGTGCAGGATGATATGAAAAGGTCAATATAAAATATCATTGTGGTCCCATGTGTAATGTTTCTGTGTGTGAGATCTTCACAGAGTCATTCACACGTTCATTAGCCCGCACGCACACGCATGACTGAGCATACATCAATACACTCGTACAGATCATTGAATGACATCAGTGCTCACCTACTCTCCCATTATATCTCAACACCCCCATGAAATATACCGTGACTTGCAAATTAGACACACATAAGTGTCTATAAACTAGAGAAGTTCATGCTTTTGTTGGGTAGAATAACACTGTCTGATGACAAAAAGGAAATAGGTTATAATATGCATGCTTTTTTAGTATTATTGTCAGTAAAATGATCAAAACTGGAAAGTGGAAAACATATACAAATCAAGTATTTAATGTGATATTAACTCAAGTATTCATATTTTTGCACAGTGCTTCTCAGTACTTCAATCCTAATCCTTCAAACTTCAATCTTCGTTAGAGGAGCTATGAGATCAAATCATGAAATAAACTGGTTTAAATGGGCCTAGCAGTTCGGCCTGCTGATGTTCTAGCCCTGCAAGGTGACCAGTATAAAACCAGGCAAAACACCAGCTGGATTAAACTGGGAAAACATCCAAAACTGGGAAACCAGCTTAGGCAGGTTTAAGGTTTTTCGTTCACAAGGGGAAATAAGGAACCTATCCACCACAATTATAGGTATGTACGTGATTATAGTAATGACTGGTAAAACAGTTTGTGCTTTTCAAATGTCAGGACCACAGTGTGAAGTCAAACCATGTAGACCACATGAAAAGTGAACGAGTGAAAGAGAGAGAGACCATTCTATTGGAATAGCTTGTGTTCAGACACAACGCTGGGACAAAGTTTATCTTAGGCAAATTAAGAAAAGATGAAATACAGTCATATTGAAGGTCTTTCTACTTCAAAGTCACACGCACGCACACACGCATACAAATGCACACACGCGGCCACACAAACATTAAAAAGACAACAGAAGAACCTAGTATGGGCTAAACATTATCATTTAAAAAAAGTATATATTAAGTAAGTGGAGGGTCTTGTATCACACTGAAGGGGCTTATTTCGCAAAAACAGCCGGCTACTTGTACATTTTCACGCTTATTACACGGCTACTTGCCACATGAGAAAAAAACTGGACATGAAATGTGAATTTGAAATATTTTATTAGCTCATTTTTACCGAATGCAGAACTTCCGTGAGGAAAAGCCGCTTCCTTTTGGTTTTAAGGTAAGAAACAACATTCAAATGTCACGAACAGGCTAATTGGTTTAATCATTTGTAAATATAATGTCATATATGTTATTAAAAGACATATTTATAATTAATTTGTCAAAAAAACTGTCAAAATGATTTGCTGCATCCGGGTTACCGTGTGTTATTAGTTTTGAGAGGTTGTTATCTGGGAATAACGAACCTGCAAATGTCCCGACTGGCCAATCAGAATCAAGCATTCCAACGAGCCGTGTCATAAAGGAAAATGGTTTTTGCTTTAAATCCACTGATTTCTCAAAAATCGATTTTTTTCTTATTTTAGTTTCATAAGTAATGAAACGGAATCATAAATTAGCAGAGAGGCACAACCCCGTCCCAAAAAACCTGTAGGGCTATAGTGAAAAAGTATTATTTACAACAGGTGATATTTTCAGTGAACTATGTGTATAATCCACAAGTAACATCATTGCCCCACTTCAAGGTCAAGTCTAGTGTACAAAATTTAGCGGCATCTAGCGGTGAGGCTCACTCCTCCCCTCCCTTTCAAAGCATTACAGTGGCTGACACAGAACTAAGATGTTATCACGTTTTCGGTTCTTTGCTGAAGGAGATATTGTATTTACGAAACACGCTCTGTATAGAGCAGTTTGTCCGTTTAGGGCTACTCTAGAAACAACATGGTGAATTTCATGTAAGGGGACCCGTGGTGTATGTAGATAGAAATAACTCATTCTAAGGTAATAAAAAGATAACGCTTCATTATGTAAGATCCTTATACACCTCTGAAGACATAGTTATGTATTTTATACTGCATATCTGTCAATAGATCCTCCAAAAAATTACACATTGGACATGAACTCCAAAGACAAACAACAAACCAACAGATTTTCTACAAACACTGTGCAAATATCAACATCAAATTCATAATTATATCAGGAAAACTATTCTCTTCTCCATGATAGACATGATCGCTGGCTTTAAACCAGTCTCTCCTTTGTCGTGATAAAAACAAGCAATTTATTCATTAGAAATGAACAATCAAAAGTACATAATAGCAAATTTGCTCATTATCGAAATGTCAAGAAGCCCCTTTTATAAAATCAAACAATTAGAGCAATTAAACCCCAGGAGCTGTCAAAGGATAACTGCGGTAATTATGACATTACTTCTGTTCTCTGAAAGAACATGAAACAGATAATACATCTGATAATGATCATGCACTTATGCAGTTATATAAATACTTAAGAGGGATCCTGCCTGCCAAATATTAATTATACTTAAAACAAACAAAACTACCCCAGGACCTAACAAACACCTGTTTGGTACATGTGATGCTATATCAACAACTATACATGTCACACATGGATTCTTTGAGGGTAGCAATGAGGTGTAAAGGCTGCAAGAACAACATTTGATAAGATAGAAAGATTGTGGGAGATCAAAGCACACTTCCATCATACATAAACAACAAGGGACACATTGAAGAATACTACTCAAGAGATAAACTACGATCTCTTATGTATCTATAAATGCTTTGCACTTACTGATATTTCAGTTTTTTGTTAGAATACTACGGAGAGAACTGCATTGTAAAAACTGTTTGATTTAACATGAACCATCACTAATATAGGAAAGACAGGCTAGTCCTTGTGACAACTAGCCCCAGTCTTCTAAGCCATTTGAAGTCAACACAAGTTGTTTTGTACAGCTTTTTTAGAACATACTTTTGCTTCCAGCTGGCTGCGGGACATCGGGCATTCACAGGAATGCGACGACCAGAAACATCTCCGCATATAAATCTGAAGGAGTAATAAAAATCAAGCCCTAAATTTACCAACCAGTGTCTGCATGTGGTCTGCACAGTGTTTGCACACTTCAGCTCTGATGTCCGTCTTGCATCTCAACAAAGTCGTGGGCTTAGTGGCCAGTTAACAGGAGCTGGAGCGATGCTCACCACTGCCTGTCCGAGAATGGCTGCTGCCCAGACCGAGAACTTACCACAGATCAGAAATAATGGCAGGGTGTAGTGGCCAAAGCATTTCCACATAACCAGTGGAAAATTCCTGTCTGAATGGCATTGCATGGCAACGGTTGTTTAATAAAAAAAGCAGCTTCATTGGAATTATTCGAAATACAGAACGGTCACCATTGGGAGATTTATATGGTTTTATTGAACTATGAGTTAAAAAATCAAGATGAGCAAATTGTGATCTAGCTGTAGAGGAATGATCTATGTTCTCAGGGGGACTGAGCTTGCTAATATGACTGTGCAGTCTAGAAACACAATCCAGGTGCTATTCTGTGACATTGCCATCTGTCTGAATATTTTAGCAGTGCAACACATTGAAGAATGGAAGTCTTGCATTTATAACCAGACTTAGACAAGTGCACAGGTGCACCAACTTACCAAGCAGGTAAAGGCACAGAAGGTAGGGCATGAGTTCCCACTTACCTAAATACAACACAATAGAGAGAAAATTTAAGTCAAGCTGTTGTCTCTTGAAACAAACAAACAACAATAGAAAGTGTATTAAAGTAATAGTCCTTTAACAAAAAAGAAGATATTTTAAAGAATGTGGGTAACTTCACAGTTCTGGGGCACCATTGACTACCATAGTATATGTTTTCTTACTATAGTAGTCAATAGTGCCCCACAACTGTTTGATTACAAACATCCTTCTTTTTTTGTGTTCGGCAGAACAACGACATTTAAACAGGTTTAAAACCACTCGAAGGGCAGTAAATGATGCCTGAATTTTCATTTTTGGAGGGACTATTTATGTATTATTTGTACAGTAACATCACATATGCACATGCAGTAATGCATTAATGAATGGATTCCAGAAGACACTTTTCTAAAGCTTGTGTGACATTTCAACTTTATGAAAATGATCATATTCATATCAGTTCAGATTTACACTATGGCTTTGAATAATGGAAGCGCAGTGACATGTTCACCTTCAAGGGTATGAAATATATAAAACCCTTATCCCACATCATCACATGATTGTGATTCAAAAAGCAGAATAAAAAGACCCAAAAGGGCACTTCACCTCCAACTATCAGCCGACAGGAATTAATAAGGAGAGTCTAACAACAACCACATTTACATGCACCTGAACTATTGATGCTGGCATTAGCTCTCTCCTGATTGGACGGTCTTGTTCCTCCTTTAGCAATTTCAACCATTACCATGAAGAAAACGACAAAATGCTCATTCACCCCAAGGATGATGAAAAAACTAACTATGAATAGAAAGCTTGAAAACGTATTATGAATTTAAAAGAATAGCATTTTTCAGTTAATGAATCATAAAATCCATTTAAATGTAAAGAACATTATTTACAGTGTTCTCCACTCTTTCTTTCTTTCTCATCTGTATTCTTTTCTCTGCTCAACCCTTCACTGGCCTTTTGCGGGGATCAATACAGAGGAGCAAAGGCTGCTGGTGGCACTGAAAATCACAGCACATCTACATGAGAAATGTCAGAGAGCTGTTGTCAAAACACACGGAGCAGACACACACCCACTCATATTACCCCCTTGAATGTCACTGTATTTGACAGAGCGAGAGCTGTGGAGGTTTGTGGACAGGTAAACAGGCCTGTATGAAGAGATGCGGTGTGATTTGTTCACTGTATACAGACAGCGAGTGACGACAGTGAAACCATAGCATCTCCTGAACCACAGTGACAAGCCAATCATCTCGTAGATCTCAAAACACATGTGGCCTACACATCACACACACTTACACATAAAGCATGTATTTTAACAGAGGAATAAAACGACAGACACATAAATGTTAAGCCAGACTGTATGATATACAGTATATGAAGGCAGACAGTATAAATAATGGAGCAACTACTAGGTACAACTAGATAGGTCCTGATGGGTATATACAGTAACACTTCTGTCACACGGTTACGAGTAAAATATACATCACGCTTTTATAGTTTACATTAATTTGAATTACGAGTAAACCCTGGAGGCTTTAAATGCAAAGTTTGTCCGAAACGGTTCAGTTACATTATATGCCATATTCATCATCCACTATTATGAAGCCATTTACTACCCAAATATATTATACATCATGCCAGAATTCTATTCATGATAAAATACAAATAAATGAATAATGAAATGGAATTAACAAGCTGGTTATTTCAAAACTGAGCAATTCTATTGGTTTAGCGAAGCTTTTTAAGAGCGAGTTATTGAGATCTTGGCAGCCCTCTGAGAAAGAAGCGAGCTCTCAGAGAAGATGTCCTTGATTGTCCTCTATTCCTCAACCCAAATACCGCACAATTCTCTCTGCTCCTTTTAATCAAGGTGGTAAAAATACGACTATGAGCTGAATTCTCCATTATGCTTCTTTTGTTTGCTTCTGAATAGCTTCGCCGTGTGCTGATTCTATTCTGCGCAGGCCAATTCACACTGCCAAGCAATAGTCAGGCCGCCGGGAGGATGCTCTTCGCCTATATTGTCTATATTGTGATTGACTAGGCCGTTCCTGAGGTACATTTTTATGAGCTGAGTGATTCTGTACCGTTCAGAAGCATTGGTCACAATTATTTGCATGGTGCAAAGAGCATAAAAGAGTTGCATGTCTCCCCCCGGTGTGCTAACAGAGCACATGTTCTCCATAATATAACATGATTGTAACGTTGTTTCACAAATTGAAACAAGACACTAAAAGCACATATACACATATTAATTAATGCATTAATGGATAGATTTCAGGAAACAGTATGCTTTCAAGGGTTGTGTGATATAAATAGCTTAATAGTATTGTACTTAAAAAGTCCACTGAGAGTTCACATTGAGATTTAAAATGTTCCATGTTTTGTCATCTTTGCATTTGTCTATCTAATAGGTTTTGGTTTCAATTTTGCTAAATAAGCTTAAACTATGTGTGCTTCATGTGCATTCATTTTGTACTTAATATACAAAAACTGAAAATGGTGTCTCAAAATAGTAGAGTTAGATCTTCTTAAGTTTATCGTGAGAAGTACTAAAACTATTTTTTATATATAGTAAGTACAATTCGTGCGTGAAAATAGAGCACTTTAAGTTCACTGAAGGGTATTATAGTGCACTTTTTTCACCCGGCTTCTTGGAGCTTCAGCAAGTTGGGACATAAAGTGACTGAAATTTTAAAGGGGTCACATGACACGGCTAAAACAAATATAATCGTTTGTTTTAGATGTAATGCAATGTGTATACACGATTTAAGGTTAAAAAACGCCGTTTTCCACATACCGTGCTTGTTTGTATCTCCTCTTTGCCCCGCCTCTCTGAAACGGGCAGATTTTTAACAAAGCTCATCGCTCTGAAAAGCGAGGTGTGCTATGATTGGCCAGTTAACCAGTGCGTAGTGATTGGTCGAATACTGCAAGCATGTGATGGAAATGTAACGCCTCTTACCATATTTGGAACAAAGCAATTGTACTGACAGGTACGCCCACCTTACTTGCGTATACATTTGGGCGGTCTTAGTCAAATCATACCACGAACTGACGTGGATTTGTGGGGGTGTGGTTACACGAGGCGATTCAGGCAGGTCTGGGTGAGCATTCGCTTTTAGATAGAATGCATCTTTTGTTCCGACACTTTAATTTTTGCAATTTTACGTGTCTAATACATACATGGGCAACTTATAACACACCATATTCGCGCCCCTTTAATAAAATTAAAAATCTTTGTGTTTGACTGAAGAAGACAAGGCACACATCTGAGATGGCATGAGGGTGTCACGTGTATGTGAACACAACGAGGAAGAACAATCCAAAGGGGTTCTTTAATATATCCAAAAGAGAAACGAGCATCAGCCGACAATGAACTGAACAGAAAAAGACTATTGAGGGACTAAACTGAACACAGGTGAACTGAATGAGTAATCAACAGAAACACGTGATGGACTAATAACTAAAAATGAACACAGACAAAGACAAAACCAAACAAACTAAACAGACTAAATCTGTGACAGACGGTGAATGATGACAGAATTTCAATTTTTTGGTGAACTATTCCTTGCAAGTGAGTAATGGAAGTAGCCTGACACAATTAGTGTAGCTGACAAGAAGTTGATTGTGGATAAACGTTATAACAATTGGACATCTATTTTGAATTTATTCATTGTTGAACATGGTGTGTAAATGGTTCAGGAAATGATTCATCCACCAGCACGGCCCACTAAAAGTGCTTGGAAATCTCGACTGTAAATGGGTTGTAATCACGGCACGATGAACTGTGCTCCAGTGCAGAATGCAACTAGAACCGTTCCTCTCCACAGCCATTCGGCAGCTTATCACTGTGGAGGCAGGATTCTGTCTGACTGTTGGCTCGACTGAGACCAGGTTCCTGTAGCTTCAATTACTGTAAAAGCCTGGGGAGAGAATCAAAGCTTCCGGTCAAACACTCACTTCTTTTCAAGAGGCACCTCTATTGATCTCACATCCGACTAATTTGTCTGCGAGACTGCCGGACTCAGGGTCAGAGATCAATGCTGGAGGCAAAGCTCTTGTAAAGACTATCAGTAAAGTTTAACCTGTGCTTATCGCACATATACCCTGCCTGAGTCTCCTTATGACCAACTAAAAGCAACTCTATGAATAACAAAGTGGTTGATGGCTTGCTGGAAAGCGCACATGGGAGAGCGTAGCTTGTATCATATCCTGATATATCCATATTCCTCTCCAACCCCACCTTCATTTATCTATTCAGTCTACTGAATTATGAAAATGACATGCAAAATTAACACAAAGATTCAAATAACATATGCTTTGACATGTTTTATATGGTGTGGAGGTGTTTCTTTGCTCGGAGAGTCGGTTATTTACGGGTTTCTTCTATTGTGTATGATTTGGGTTTGCAAAGGCACATGTGCGTGATGATCTGCATAACTGGATCATATTAATCCTGTCAAAATAAAGCTGAATGCAACAGTAGGGGAAAGAGGTGAAAGCCAAAGCTTTAGCCTTGTTAGAATTCCGACAGTGATGTGCACTTCATTGGTCCTGCCGATAACTCGGCAGAGGAGCTTCATGCATATTCTAATGCTGAGACCTCCCTCACCCTGCACTGAATCACTGCAATAAGAATAAAGTCTGGATAAATCCCACGAGAAAGATGACGAAAGAGAGAGGCATGAGGCAATGACAGACAAAGAAGGAAGCGTGAGGTAAAGCTAGTGCAGCCTGTATGATTTTGGCCACAGTTAATAGATGTTAACTGTTGTAGCCCGAGATGTGCAGTCTTTGATCGATAAGCGTGACACTTTTACTCACTGCCGATTAATTCCCTCTACAATACGTAAATAAGGATAAGTAAGGATTTCTAAATTAATTTTAACATCTAAATACAGATTTTTTTATTGCATACACACACCCGCACACCACACCCATACAGTATGTGCTTGTTAAACATTATCGCTAATGATGAAAGTAAATGCTTCGGCTGTTAACACGCTTTGGGGGATATTTAAACAGACAATGTTCTTTATTTTAAATAAAGGTTCTTTATTTACTGATAACATCTGCGTTACAGTTCACCAAGCACCAGAAGACAACTGTACACATCTTCTGAAGCAAAGACGTTTGAATTCTGAACTTCAATACCTGAAAATCGAGGACCCAGATTTTTACACTTTCAAATAAAACGCGAGTGTCACATGCCTGTTCCCACTGTGTGTGATAAACATGGGACTGCACTCACTCCCACAAACCGCAAAATCCATGATAAACACAAAGCTGCCTGAATTAAGACCAAAACATTTTTATCGTCGTTTGATTCCTGGCAGACGTCTCAATCGAAGCCTGTCTTCAGCATTCACTCACCCTGTCATGAGCGTGAGCTTTGTTTGATCTGAAGAAACTTCCAGTAAGTTCTCGCTCAGTCTCCTTACAGCCGTCAAACTCTTAAGAACAAAAGCGATGCCTTTGAAAGGTTTTACACTGGCACGATCCATACAGTCCCTGCTTCACACACCCAGACACGCACACACATACACATTCAGCCTAATTTTAATAACAAAGCACCATTCACCAGACTTGGCTGCAGGAGCAGCTGCTTCAATTCTATATCCAGACAGGAGATATGTGATATTTTCAATGCTGTTATTTGATTGTCGGTATCAAATCTGAAATCAGATCATTAGACATGTAATTCTGTACCTTCTCAAATACCCACATGACATAAAACATGCATGTTTATATTACACAGTCAAAGCATGCAGTCCCGTCCATCAATTACACAATTAATTGCATATTACAGTTATAAGGTAAACAACTTAATTACTTAAGTTATGATTCATTACAGCTTTTAATTGTATGTTTGATTGTTTCACAATCATACAAATACGAACACACATCCTAATCCAAACAGATTTTTGGCAGCAGAATGAACAAAATCACTTCAACGATTATTCTAAAGCATTAAGCAAAACAGCATGCGTGCCAATATTTCTAATGTGCAGTCTCGGAGCACAAAAATAAATGCCTCATTTTATTGTATTGTGATTATGACCTTGTGTCTCTCCAGCACAATATATCTCAGTAATTCAGTACGCTCTGTATTGTTTTTTACATTAAAATGCATTTAATTGGAAAGAAACTTTCGTGAGAAACATTCTGTGTGCATAAACCAGCTAAATCATATTTAATAAAAAACACCGACACTCCTCTAATGAGTTTTTCACATTACAATCCTTTAAGTGACTATATTTTAAAACAGTCCAATGGAAAACTAACGCAACTAAAAGCACAACTGTATGTCTTCTCATAAAAGTCAAACATTGTCTTATGTTCCTGAGACAATGAAAGGTCTATTGTGCATTACGTTTCAAACAGTTTTGAGATTCACCACCACAAAATCCCGGAAGTGAATTCAGCTTTAACTTCCTCAGTGAGTTCAGTTCTTCGGCAGAAGTATCGCATGACAGTATTAGATGCTAACATGGGAGACTCCATTAACATTTCTGCGCTTTCAATATAAACATCAATTAGGTTGTCTGGTCTCATTTTTCCCCAGCCACATGATGAGCAAGACTTGAATCAGCAGCTCTGATAAAACGCACAAGCTTCTTCTCGACCTAAGCTGGACCCGAGAGGCATCCACGAACACAAAGATATGATGCTCATGAATAATGAATGACCCTAAATGAATAATCACCATCATTTAATGAGCACAGATAAATATTCATTATCTCTGGAAGGGGAAGAACTGCTCGGAGACTTAAATTGGTTTCTCAGAGTGGCATGCCAAAACAACATGAAAGAGAAAGTTTAATAGAAAGAAAAAGTCTTACGGTAAAACATGACTATTGTTAATCCCTCTTTCTCCTTTCTCACTAAGCTTGTACATCTTGTAGAAATATGGTCATTTAAAATGATTACTCTGCATCTTAAAAGAAAGGAAGATTTATATGAAAGGGTTTACTTCCTGGTGAGAGGTCAGCTAAAAAGATTTAATAGCCAACAGGTCTTCTGAGCTTGTTTAAGCACTTTAATTTCCTGTTGTCCTTTTCTTTGACTTGTTTTTATTTTTAGGAGAGAATGATAGACAGAAACTGCTTTAAGCATTAAGTAGAAGAAAAGGTTAATTAAAATTAGGTCCATTCTTGGAATAAAGCCAAGCCTGAAGGAGCAAACCTCTCGTCACTTCAGAAAATGAGATTATTGAAAAAACAGGAGGAAAAGTTCTGCTTATCCCACCTTCCTCCGGGGAGGCGCCTTTAATTATTTTCATCCATCCTTCTAAATCCTCTGGTGATCTGTGCCTCCTGACATCATGTAAAATGGATGAGAGCAGTTTAGGTGGCATGCTAAGCACTTATTCAGTTTCCACAGGAAAATCACATTCTCGTCAAATGATGATGTATTACAGATGAAGGATGCTTGAAAAAAAGCAAAGGGGATTGTTTTGCTACTCACAGGTTTCTTTGAAGAGTGACACTTTAGACTTACAGCAAATCTAAACCTGTGCTAGCAATACTTACCAAAGTCATAATAAATGTCAAATTTAAAAACATGTATTTAGTTTGTTCCAGTTATATTTATTTCAACCTAAAATGCAACTAAAAGATCATCTTTCAGATGATCCAAAAAAGGACAAACCCAAACGTTAGGTTGTAAATGAACCTGGTTTGTTTTAACCAGAAATACTGGGTTGTTTTAAGCCTTTGTTGGGTCAAATATAAACATTTTCTTGGTTAATTAAACCCAAATGCTGGGTTTTACCCTTTCTGACCCACCTATGTGTTGAAAATAGCCCAGCATTTTTTGGAGTGTATATACATATATTATAGCAAAAGTACTTGATTTGGAAAATCCGCAACTCCCTATTTAACATATTACTTATCTTGATATGTATTAAAAGATATGCATTAGAAGATGTATTAAAGATTTCGGGCACACATTTAGTGAACATAACATAAAAGAAAAGCCCTTGAGGTTTTACACCGTCATTAAAATGCAGTCAACAACCCTCAGAGCAAAGTGAGGCTTACACACAATGAATACATAACTGGCAAATAAAGCATATTTGCAAATGCACGCACACAAATCCGGTAAAACCTTTGTTTTTCTTTTGCTCCCCACAGAAAACTATTTTATTTCAGAACGAACAGAGCGGCTAATCCTAACGGAAAACAAAAGCAAGACTTCAGACAGATCAGAAAACATAATGTTCAGCTACTGAATATATTGCATTTAAACAATAGGGAACAATTAAAACATTGGCACAGGCAGCTAGCCTGTCTGTATAAATGGCATGTAGACAGAAGTACATACTAGACATTATGGAGGGCGAGCCAATATGTATAAAATATTATTAGCTGGCATGCCAACTCCATCAGTGTCATGACTGTCAGTGTACACAGTCGGTCTGTGGTGGTCTGTGCTCTCCTGTGGTGTGGGTGAACGCCTGTGAAGACAGGACTGAAGACAGACACATTGATCAGTCAACATGTGATCCGTCAGTGCAGTGATAACGTGTAAAGCATATTTAAAGCAGCATGGGGTTTCTGCAGAAAGAGCGGAAGAACAGTCTGGATCTCCAGATCTCTCATTCTGATCAATAATTAAACAGCAGACATCCACTAATGAGGACCTCATGCTATTTAGGAGATAACACTTTAGCAAAAGTACTAGTACACACACACACACACACACACACACAAAAAGAAATTTACTTTCACAAAAAAGGTGGTGCTGATCGACCAATGCACCATCACCAACGTCACTGGGTTTAAACTAATGCCTGGTGTGAACAAGTGAACGGGAATCGCTTCGATTTATCCTGTTCACAATGAATATTCAGTCCAGGCCTTCAATAATCTGTCTGTTAGAATCTGTCTGTCTCTACCTGAGCTTCAATCACATTTTTTGAAGCCATTCCTCTTCCTCCTTTTCATGCCATTCTTCTTTGAAGCTTGACAGTTTTGTCTTCATAATTCCCTTTCCACGTTTCTTTTCTTTCAAGACTGAATGGCTTTTGATGTCTCCTAAAATCTGTTCTTCTCTCCAAGGGCACAATATTCATCTCTATAACCTCAAACATGAATACGTGCAAATGCACAATAGATCAAATTCACTGTAATTAATAATAAAGATTTTTCAGAAACATAAGTTCAAGGTTCTTATCTTTGTGCGAAATGTTTAAATCTGGCAAGCGGTTGATAACATTTCATTATGTCTTTTAAAGAAGGATGTTGACCGCAGCAATAAGGATGGTTACATCCATCAAGACAACAACTCTCTCGCTCTTCCCTTGGGTTTAATGGGCTTCATTAATCAGACTCAAGTCCCGCCTATGACAAAGACCTGTCTGACACTGACAAATTCACCTCACGACTCAGGGTAATGACATAGCAAGTGCTTATACAGTAGATGTGCATGGCAGCCTATGATGTTTCATGTATATGACAAGCCATTTCGAGCTCTATAATAGTTGACTGACAGACACAGTAGAGATTGCCAAAGTCTGTGCTGAATATTCTCACATGGCACCGATTTTTGTTACTAAAGGTAACCTGGCACTGTGTAGTGATAAACTTTCTTAAATCTTTTTTGTTATGGAATATCATCAATCACTTTAAGTATATGTGCGTGGAAAATGGACAGGGAAAAGACTAATCTTGTTGTATATTGGGTCCAGCATCTGTATCTGTAGAATTCGGCTCCGTTCTGATGGAAATAGCACACACACATACACAGAGACAGCAGAAGAGCCGCGCGCGATAAGCTTATCATACATCACCACAACCACGAAGCTAATCTCATTCAAACCGCAAACTGACTTCTGCTTGTACTGTAACAGTGATGGAGATTGCCGGTGTGTTGAGGAAATCTTCAGGGGACATTACTGAACCAGATGACCCGATTAACAACACACACTGAGACTTTATTCAAACATGTTCAATTGACCCACAGTGACCGCACTTTTTTCCCAATTCAGACGAATCATTATTATATATACTGTAACTCATAAACACACACGCAGGCGCAAACATTTCCCTGCATTCAAAACATGCCATTAAACATTTATGCAGTATCTAAATGACTTACAGTGCATTAAACATCCCATACGTTTGATTAGTTTATATATTCCCATCACCAGTCAAACCCATGACCTTAACATTGCTAGCATCATACTCTAGTTGAGGTACAGAAACGCTCAAATCATTGTTGCACATATAACTGACAGTCACACTTACTGTAAAACTGGCCTGTGCTCTGACCTCTATATGTTTTATCTGTCACGAGTCCAGATCATTGCAGCTGAACATCCGATTCAGATAAACTGGAAGTGGATGGTAAAGACACTGAACATCAACTCTTAAAGAAACAGTAACTACAAGATTTTTCCCGTGATTTTGTTATCTCAATGATTTAAACACACACACACACGCATACGCGCACACACACACAAAATGTTTTATGGGGACTTTCCATAGAAATAATGATTTTTATACTGTACAAACTATTCTCTCACCTAACCATCACACTACCTTTGCGTATTTTTACATTTTCACATAAACATCATTTAGTTTGATTTAAAAGCTGTCAATTTGATGGCATTTTATTGATGTAACATTATGTTATTTACGAAAACAGCCCAGTGTTTATGGATTGTGTGTAATCCGTAAGAGAGACTGTAAAATATGTTTTTTTTCACGAGTGCATATTTTGAGTTTTGGTACGTGGGATAGGGTCATTGGGCTAATTTTGATACGCAAATCTTGTGACCCCGCTCTTAGCTTTCAACTAGTTTAGCTTTAAGGAATCCAGCATTTTGCATTCTAAAATACCTTCAGAGAGACCCACGGTAGGCCTATCTGCATTGAAAATCCTGAATGTAAAAAGACAACGTGAGTGGGAGAGAGAGAGAGAGAGAGAGAGAGAGAGAGAGAGAGAGAGAGAGGTAGAATAAGGTAAGATAAGCAGCATATGATAGAATAGGATGTGGTATATTACACTTCAGAAACACTTTAGATCAGTCCAATGTACCTATCAAAGGAAGTGGCAAATTACTTTCTGTCTTGCTATCACAGAAGCCTGACATAGATATTTTCCACTACTAAGTACTACAGACATGAACACTGCTGCGGCGAATGTGTCTCACTAAAGATCCAAAGCGCACAGCACACACACCACCAGCATCTCTCTCTCACCCTGAATGTTCTGATGAGTTGGTTTTATGTTGTTTTGTTGTCCTATAGTTGTCAGAGACTCTTGTTTGCTGTGGTCCAGATCACTCTTATGACATCTCTGTCGCACATACATGTGTATGTTTGTGTGTGCCTGCAGCATGACTTCACACAGGGGCATTAATGTTACAGTTTGTGAATATTTTAGCATTTAGCAATATTTTATTTTGTATGGGGAAGTTATTAAAATATCTTCAAATCTTAGAAAAGTTTCAAAATATAAAAAATTGTGCAAAATAATAGCGTTGTTTAACAGGACACATATAGAAATAATAACAGAACTGCATGAAAATCGATAGTAAAATTGAATATTTAATGTAATAATAACATACCCAAGCAATAGTCCTGCTAAAAACACAGAAGTGCTGGGGTGAAATCTATAGCCAAATCCACATAAAGTGTTGTGAACAACACACACACGATGAAGCTGAGTGTTAAACTGCCAGCGTGAACAAGCAACCATGTGCACTCATGTGCGGGACATTTCTCACACTCTTCCCTCTCTCATTTAAAACACAGGCTGTACTCATGCGGGTGACAGGCCAAACCCCGGCTGTCAAAACACACGCGGCAGGGGACGAGCCCGGATGAGACAAACAAAACAGCACGGACCGCATCAGTCGCCATTCACGCTCTGAGGGCGAGATTTTTAAACAGCTTGTTGCATATTAGCTCACAAAACAACCCAACAACATAAATTATGAAGAAGGGATGTTGCTGTCCTGTAATTTGTCCGATAGACGTTCAAGTTTGTAGCTCATCAGAGAAACAAAGTCTGTTGTTTGGCTGGTTTTAATGTGTTTTGGGACAAATGCCTTTTGGATTTAGTTAAAATGGGTTTTAAGTTAGGTTATATTTATATATCACTTGAAAACAAGCTAAAGAAATAAGTAAACTACATTAGCCAGTATTATTTAGGGTTACCAGTAAAAGAACAGTTACTTGGCTAAATTTAAATGCGACAAAGTTCCCATTCAACAAATTGTTTATTTAATTAAATTAATATAAAATTAAATTAAACAATTTGTTTTTATACTGTTTTTATTCAATAAAATATTAATATAAATGAAATGAATTCTAAATAATTATATTATTACAAACAAACGATGTTAACTTCGGGCCAGGCGTGTGCGTCCGATGAAACCGTCTATAGCTGCATCAGACCAAAAGCCAAGTATTAAAAAATAGCAAACAAATACAGATAAAAAATTAAATAATCCAACACAATTAACATTAACTAATATTATTATAGTAAATTGAACAAATTCATAGACATAATTTGTTTTCTCAAAACTTTCAAAGTCCAGGTCAGTTCTTACCTTCTATAAAAAACATAAGTGAACAAATTTTCTAATATAATAAATAATTTGGAACTGGAATTGTGTCATGAGTTCACATTTCCAAAATCATTTTCATGACATTTCCAATACATAATATTTACTGAGACCTGTACAGTCATGCACACATGCCCTGTTTGACCACATGACACTGTACGCAGCAGTGCAAACCCCAGGGACAAACCCGACAATAACAAACAAGCCTGATGGAATCCCACAACCTGCTCATTCAAGACCCCCCTCCCCGCACACAAAAGAGAAACATGCCAGTGGTGACAATGTAGCCGAGACAGACTTCCTTAGAGACACTCATCTGACAGTAAAACCTGAGTGTTCCGCTTGGCTTGTGATCCTTCTCCTCTAACCTGTGTATGGAGATGCTTGTCAAAGCGTGTGCTCCTGTGTCCTGCTGCCCACAACACATACAGGTACAAGCACATTGAAAACGCACACATTCACAACAAGAAATCTCACAATCCACAAAACATAAAGTGATTCATTCACACAAATCCATATCATCATAAATAAATACAGCATTTACAGTTGAGGTGCCAAATGTAGTGGTTAAGCGGAATAAACTCTACCTTTACCAGATTGGACAGTTCCAGTCCTTGATGCCGATTGGTCCAAAATCAAGTCTTAAGTGTCTATATCAACCCTTAACGCAAAAGTTAAAGAAAGCAGGCACATTCACACAGACTCGCATATGCTCTTTTAATTCTCTTATAAACACTCAGCTTGAGTTTAAGAGAGCGTTTGAGGCAGAGAAAATGATGGTGCGCAGTTCACACTTGAACGCTTCTGAACGTTATAATTGAATCCATTAATTCACCCTTACCTGAGCCAAACAGTTTATAGGCACTTTCTGCATGACAACTTTAAACTCACAGTGTAGAGAGTCACACATTTCCAGAGCAAAAGCTTTAATTGGGGTCAGATTTTTTCTTTTTTATGTTTTAGGAATATTTCTAAACATGCATATTGCTCACTTAATTGGGGATAGTTTGGGGTGGTATCGACATGCTGGGTGTAAGATCATGAAATGTAAACTACAACATTATGATTATAAATGTAAAATGTACAATACAAAAAAAAAAAGAAAGACACTGAAGTAGGTGAGAGCTGTTCAAGCACGGATAACAACTGCAATGACCACTCAGTAAAATGAAATGCCAACTTAAAAAGAAATCCTTTAATTCACAGTTTTTTTTTACGCTGGCTTGCGGGGGTTTTTCACTATGGGAGATGAAACACACATTTGCAAAAAAGTCTGACGCAGCAAACATTTACATTACAAATGTACACGACTAATCCGCAAATTATGTCTTTTCGGCCATCCGCACATATTTTGCATTTGGTTTTTTTTGCAAATTTTGAAAAAATTGACTTCACTTTTGGATGGAAACTCAGCTATTGCCTCTCATCATAACACCCACTAACAATATGAAATTGCCTGACGCAAAATTTAGGACGACACATTATTCCTGCAAACTATTACATAAAGTGGAAGAAAACTGGCAACAGCAAAAAGTGGTGAGGTGATGTTTCTACTGTTAAACTATGTAGTAACTCAAATACAAACTAAACAAAAATCAAACCATAAATGTAAACACAACACCATCTGGTCCAAATCTGGCCTAATTTTGCCATCCAAACTACAAGTACAGAGTCCAAACTGCAGGATGAAATTCTTTAGGCTGTAGTTCACACTAGTGATTTATACAGTAAATCATTATTTGTGGATGATCACGGTCTCCTGACAAAAACAACCAAAACACTCTTATTTTCCCATTAACACTTACACCAAGCCAGACAATACCACGCTGTGGAGACAGGGCTGAAGGCCACGTGGGGTTAACTAAGTTCACCATGAGCCTGACAATGATGAATTGGGGGAGAGAGACAGAACTCAAGGGCGGTGGAAGTCCGTGCTAGTTGAAGCATCTGGAAATGACTTGTGTCAGCAGACGCGACACCAGATGAACCTGAGATCGTTTCAGCACAGACTGGAGACATTACCACTGCAGCCAAGATGTTCAAGAACTCTCACATACTTTTTATATCGGTATGTTTGGAGCCCTACGCTGAAGTTGTGACTAAACAGCGCCGGAACAGTATTCACTTCTATTGTGTAGACATAAAACCAATGCATGTCAATGGCTACTGCAGTTGTTTGGTTACCAACATTCTTCAAAATATCTTCTTTTGTGTTCAGTCAAGAAGAAAAAAATACAGATTTGAAATGACAAGAGGGTGAGTAAATGATGACAGTTTTTTTGGGTGAACTATCCCTTGAACGAACTAGCCACAGTCAGGTCTTAACGTTCAAAGATTATCCTCAAACTTGTTTAGCGGACGACATCTGACTTCATCTAAGATGTATTTTTGAGCTATAGCACATTAGCATATGAGCCTGCAGGGATCCATAGTTTTCCAGACTGACTGTAAAGATGTTGTGCTGTGATGGATCTGGAGCTCCAGTGGTTATTGAAAGAGTATGAAGATAAAAGCCTGTGAATTTTGACGGGTGTCTCTATTTTGAAGGGCTCGATGTCTCACTGTAGGGCAGGTAGAAACAGACAGGTAGGATGGAGATAACTTCATGACTAATATCAAACACTGACCACCCACATGTACTTTGAAACACTGTACAAAATACTGTTGCTTTTTATGCTTTACCAGCTTACAAAACAGGAAAAATGGATTAAATAAACTCTCTCTCTCTCTCTCGCTCTCTCTCTCCCCCACACATACATTCTCATTGCCAGGCAAATTGTAGAACTTACTTACAGTCTTATCCAGAACTTTCCAGCTTCTCTCTCTAACATGTACACAGACTGTCTTTTCCCCCCAAAGCATCTGATCAGTGGGGTGAAACGGTTAATGTGATTCACATACAGTACGCTGACTCTGTCTCACTCTTTGAAAGAGAGTTTGTGGGGTGAATCAGTTGTGTTGCACATTGAGAGCTAGAGGTTTATAACTCTCTATTGGTAACAGTATCTCCTCTTCCGTCTAAAGCTCCCAGTGAATCAAACCTCTCAACACCCACAGTCTCTTTTATAAAACCAACATTAAACTCTCCATCACCCTTTACATTCAAACACACACTCACACTCAGGCTAACTATAACCTCCTATATGCTCCTTAAAGGGACAGTTCCCCCAAAAAGGAAAATTCTGTCATCATTTACTCACCCACGAGTTGTTCCAAATCTGTATAAATTTATTTGTTTTGATGAACAGAGAGAAATATATTTGGAAGAATGCTTGTAACCAAACAGTGCTTGGCCACCATTGACTACCATAGTAGGAAAATGCATTATATTCCTTTGTTCTGTTGAACACAAAAGAAGATCTTTTGAAGAATGTAGGAAAGCAAACAGTTCTGGGGCACTTTTGACTACCATTGCAACTTTTCTACAGTTAGTAAAATCCACCTACTGGAGTTCTACTTTACTACTGCGACTTTAAACACATGCACGCATGACAGTTTTGTTTCTGACGTGTCTTCTTAACAGAACATCTCTTATTCTCAAATGCACACATGCAGAAGGATAAGCATTACTATTCACTACAGCGTGGGCAAATCTACATACACCCTTCACTCTTACAGACAGACAGACAGAATATGAATAATTTAAAAGAACGGAGCAATTGCCCTGACATGAGGCATCTTTCAAGATCAAACCAAATCCATATGAACACACACATAAAGGATAAAATAGAGCACAGTAATTGTGAAATGAATAGAAATGGGAAAACAGCATAAGAATGTATAAATGTAGAGTTTGGTTCCAAAATGAGATAACTCAGTTTTTAACATTTTTCAGAAATCAGGTTTTTGATTATGTTATTATGTTTTTGTTGTGTTTTATTGTGTTAGATTAACTGTATTTTTTTAGTTATTATGGCTTAAATCAAAACAAACCAACTGCAGTGTGACTGATATTAATTGGAATGCACAATAAAAAAACATGATTTTGGAAAGATTTAAAAAAATCTAATTTTGGAACCAAACTCTTCAAATGTTAGTCATATTAGTTAACAGCAATGTCAGACAGAGGTGAGTAGGTGTTTTCAGAACTAAATGTTTATGTTGTATTCCTGACCGACTCAATCTCAGACAGGCCAGACTGCTCAGATTTTCAGTGAGAGCAGGATGCTTAAACAGAATCTTGCTTACACCTCTAGAAAACCGGACCCATTTAAAGCCAGTAACTGGTAAGGTACTGATTCATTAGCTCATGTCACTTTGATGAATAGTTTTATGAAGTAATTCTCAAGCTTATTGGGCTCGGGGTCATAGACACGGTTCACAGTTGATCTAATTTACACAGCGAGAACAATTAGATGAGACTGCGGCGGTGAGGGCACCTCAACTAAATGGGCCTAGTGGAGCGTCTTATTGAAGAGTGATTTAGAAGAACCACCAATAGAAGCAGTAAGATTAACAGCAAATTTAAATCAATGAACCGCAAATCTCCTGTGTAACAAAGGGCCAGTGTTAAACCAAATTCAGCTCCAAAGCCTGTGCAACCATACAGAGGAAACAATGACCAATAGCTTTCTTAAAGGGGTCATATGGCGCGAATACGTGTTTTTATGTGTCTTTGGTGTGTTATAAGTTGCCCATGCATGTATTAGACACGTAAAATTGCAAAAATTGAAGTGTCGGAACAAAAGATGCATTCTATCTAAAAGCGAATGCTCACCCAGACCTGCCTGAAACGCCTCGTGTAACCACACCCCCACAAATCCACGTCAGTTCGTGGTATGAGTTGACTAAGACCGCCCAAATGTATACGCAAGTAAGGTGGGCGTACCTGTCAGTACAATTGCTTTGGAACCTGATGTTCCAAATATGGTAAGAGGCGTTACATTGGCGGAACAAAAAACAAATACAGACAAACTGAACAACAACACGTTACAATGTAATATTTTAACCACACAAATCACAATGTTCTTTAACATCTTCATTCTCATACAGTACGTATAAAGCAGATGTGTAATGTTTTAACTGTAAAACAAATCATTATTGCCATGTTGGCATCTAGTTTGAGCGAGATGATTTTTGACACAGAGAACAAATACTCAAATTGCAGGTTCAAATGAAACATCACACACGCTCTTAAAAGCTCCACAGTCACTTTAAATGAGTACTGCTTGTGTTCCATTCCAACCTGATCATGAGCCCAGATCCTGCTGCTGCTGCTTTGTTCTGTCATGCTTCACAGACACCACACACAAATTGGCTGTAAATAACAAAGTACTATTGTCTATTAATGGAGCAAGAGAGCTGTCTGCAGCTAGATGTGTAATGGGAGAAATTTGGACAGACTGAGATAAAGAACTACGAGGAAGAAAAGAAAAACAGAGAGATTTGGCGGTGAAGATGGAAAGGGGAACATTTTGTTTGTTTTTTTCCAAGCTTTTTTTGACTCCGACATGCAATTATTTAAACCCAACTTGTAAAAAAAAAGCATGTTTGACGTCTTGAGTTATGAACTTGCATTATTCATACTACCAGAATTGCCATCAACAAAAATACTTTATGGCAAAGTCATCACATAGTGATTCCGTTTTTTAAACTGTTATAAAATTACAATGAAACGCATAATTTCAGCTTCGTGATCTCTGTGTGGTCATAATCGGTATAACAAACTGCTGTATTAATTCATTTTGACCAAACTAAGAACAAAACAGGTACTGCAAATCAACTGGTAATGCTGTTCAACAGTGTTGGACCACTTTCTACCGTTTTAAGTTTAAACCATTACCCATAAAAGCGATTATATTTTCTGTCATTTCCATTCAGAGGTCTCATGTGGTCTATGAAATGCGACATTCTGGATTCTGAAATGTAATTCCGTCTGAAAGTTTAACATGAACAAAGTACCTTTATAACCACTCATGCACTAATCTTTAACCCAGATGAAACTTGCTAAAAACATTATAGCATTACACTAGTTATAAAAGTCTTGTCTTTTCAAACCTGTATGACTTTCTTTCGTCTGCAGAACACAAAAGAAGATATTTTGAAGAATGTTGATAACCAAACAATGGCCGAACCCATTTACTTCTATTGTGTTGGCACAAAGCCAGAGTTAATGGGTACTGCCGTTGTTGGGTTACCAACATTGACAAGAGGGTGAGTAAATAATGACAGAATTTTTGGGTGAACTATTCCTTTACATCACTGGCTGCAGCTGAAGTAAGATAGACACCTCACTGAATGTAAAATATTCGCCAGAACGCAGTTGATTCTTGTCTCTAGCTATTTGCAGCATGGCTTTAAACCCCAACAGGTTTCTGGGTGGCACTGTGATCCATGATTATGTGTATTAGGTTTAATGGTCTCGAGCAACACTAAGTGAAAGAAAATTACAGTGGAGCGGTTTGTGAGGAATGAGCACAGCTGTGTCCACTGGGTAAAGAGGTTAGTGTTGAAACAACAGACAATTAAAGAACCTTATAGCTACATACCAGACTAAAATCCATGTATACAAACACACGCACATTTCACACAAATAAACATCATGCTGTCTGGGGACTTCAGGTCTTGCAGTTTTAATGAGGCTATCTCTCCAATACTGTATGTTTTATGGCCTTATATTCAAACATAGTGCTTTAAAACCCTATTAAAACAATACGCTAAATTGAGATTCCCTGAAGTTACATACAGCCGCAGAAATTTAATTTCATTTACTATTTATAGGTAGATCGTTCTTGTTTCATTCTGTAAACTACTAACAATATTTCTAAATGTTGTTTCCTTTTCATTTGTTTGCAGAAAATGAAAACTTGAGAAATAACAGAAAAGATGCTCTGTATTTTATCCAGACCTCAAATACTGCAAAGAAAACAAGTTCATGTTTTTCTTTTTAGCAAAGACAACAGTTATGTGTGTACATGTATTTGGAAAAGTAAAAAAAATTAAAATGTGATAACCTCAACTTTTATCACAGTTTGCATGTGTCTTGTCATGCTGTCAGTCTTTCACAATGCTGTTGGATGACTTTATCACTGCTGAGGTTAGATTTTGTTGAAATTCACCAGACACTGGACGGCCACAATCCATCTAGAAATGCTGATTAAATTAATTAATATTTTTTTCCACGGCTGTTTACAACAGCATATACAGCCACAGAAATAATTAAGAGACCACTCAAAAAACTGTTTTAGTTTTTCTCAATTCACTATTTATAGGTACGTCTAAGTAAAATGAAAAATCATTTGTGTTTCATTCTGTGAACTAGTGACAACATTTATCCTAATTTCCAAATAAAAATATTGTTTTGTATTTGCATTTATTTTCAGAAAATTGGTAATAATAAGAACACTGGTCAAAATAATTAAAAACATATTTTCATGTTTAAATAACATAATACTAATGTTTTTACATAAGTATTTTAGGATCAGTTCAAAAATGAATATATGATGGAATAAGCTTGATTTTTTCATACGTCTTTACATTGATGTTGGGTGACTTTATGCCATTCCTGAGGTTTGTTTCTGTTGAATTTAACAGACACTAGACTGGAATACATTTAAAATAAATGCTGAAATGCCCATTAAAGGCAAATCTGGAGTCCTCTCTCTATTTCTTCCACGACTCTATATCGTATATATCAGATGTATGGCCATATTGTACGGTGGCAAAATCTCAACGTTAACAACTAGTGCCTTTTTACCACAATCCTCACAGCTATGAGCTCTTAGGGGGCAAAAATTCCCACCATGTGTGTTTAAAGCTCTTTGCGGCGCAGTGGCAGAGCTTTTATTTACAGAGCAGAGACTAATGGCCCTGGCACAGCCTGTCATTTCATTAGCACAAGGAGGTCTGTCAGAAACATATTACTCACCACAGGCTCTCTCAATGCGTTGTCCATGAGGAGATAAAAGACAAAGTGAGGGAGAAAGTGTCTTACGTAAGCAATCCTATATTGGTCAGAAAGGTCGACCATTGAACCAACCAATTTCATGAAAGTGCTGAGCTGCTGAAATACATAAAACCGAAAAGCATAATTGATTTAGTTCATGCTAAAAGAGAATGGCTTTTTGACAGTGTTCAGGGAGATTTTGGATAACTTGGATTATTCAGAAGCAGACAGGAAATTAGGAACATTTTCATCAAAGAGGTCAAGGAAAAATGAGCTTTCCAATTTCCTGTGACACTCTTGCCACTTCCTGTTCACGCTGTGCGTGGCTGACAGCGAGCTAGGCTGAAAAAGGGGAAAAACGTCAGTCTTCAGGTGCTTAATCGACTGGAAGCAGATTTAACCCCTAACAGCGTTCTATTGTGCCGCATGGAGCTCAGTGGAAACTGATACTCTGGGGTTCAGCTCCGTGGAGCCCACAAAGATGAGATAAACAGAGTAATCGCTTCAGCACTCTCTCAGATCAGCAGAGCAATATGGGGCCATACAGCACATCAGTTTTTTAGCCAAGACATACATCATGTCCAATAAATGCCACAGGCAGACAGAGAAAAATGAAGATTAGTATACGGTTTTGCCAGTGCAATAAATCAGTTAGCTGATTGATTCAAACAAAGGAAATCCAAGTGTTTTTTTCTTAGTTTTATCACTGTAAGTGGCACCATTAAGCGGATGGAAATCAACAGGGACCCGGGAATACAATATTATATTGATCACTTTATTCTTCGTCTCAATTTGAGTTTTGGTTGAATACAAATGGGGTGTTTGTTAACCTGGAATGCTATGCTTACATTATTAACAAACTAGTCAAAATAACTACAAATATAATTTTCCCCGAAAGATTTTCAACAAAAATACCACAATACATTGAAATATTGATTTTTCTCCAACTTCATTATAAAGCAGAGGAAATCAGATCAGAAAAGTTTACTTAATAGATTCCAGTAAATGTGACATCATTTTCTTCCTGCTGATCCATCTTTCAGAGACCCAGTCAAATGCTGCTGCAGGGTTACAGCCCTTCCAGTAATATTGTGACTCAACTGGAAATTCTCTAAAAGATTTCATGGCTCAGAGGTTTACAGCAGAAATGATATTAACAATTATGATCATGCATCTCTGGAGAGGTTTTATAATGGCTTGTTAAGGGAGTCTAGTCTCTCCAAACCTGTGTGTTTAATAGACTCTCAAAATAGTGCACATCTACAACTATTACAGACAAGAGATGAGGCCGGGGCTGTTCCTGACTATACCAGATTAAACCACTGATCATTCGTGCAAATAAAAAAATATATAAATATAGTTTCATCAGACAGGTGTTGAAATGATATTTAATAAATAAATGAGAAAAAAAAATAAAAACAAAAAAGAATCAGGTGCACAGGGGCAAACCCAGGAGAACCACCAGGTCCCCTAGGTCTCCAGACGCGGCTTAAACTTTGGTAAATATATATAAAACAAATGTTAAAAAATCTTTATATTTGTTCAGATAAAATACAATCTTTTATATTTCTATTTAAGTAATTCATAATTTGACAATGAACATCCAAATAAATTGTTTAAGAGGGAACAAATGTTTCAGATTTGTGTTGTAGTAATGTGGGGGAGTAACTACAGAGGGCCAAACAGTAAATCAATGAATGACTGATTTAAAGTGACAGTAAAATGAACCAATCATGCATGTCTTCCCTCTAAATGGGTGGGGTTTGTTATCACTAACTTACAATCATGATAAACTAACTAGCTTTATCCAAGAGGACCAAGGCTGTTATAGTTTACTAAAATTAAAACTTCTGTTTACTGCTATTTAATTCAATATTGGCCTAAAAATGATCGGAAAAACTAAACGAAAAATGTAAATGTTGCCTCAGAAATAAACTGCAGGCACTAAAATGATAATAATAAACAAAAACTGATTTTACAATAATGAAATGACAAAAATAAAATGACAAAATTGCTAAACTTGAACTAAAATTTACATAAAAACTAAAAATGTAAAAATCATCAAAACGTTAATTAAGATCTAATAGTTTTAAGAGTCACTAGTCAAACCCCATTTCTAAATAAGAGACTGACAACTGTATTCTGTATTCAGCTGCTATGCAAGCATATCCAAATAATCTGCAAATGAACAAGGACATGTACAGCGATCAGCCGAGGTGTGAGGAATTGTGGGAATTCTAATTCATTAGCGGTGATGTTAAATAGCTCTGCTGCTCCCTGATGTCTGCTGGTGTACACAAACACACAAATAAACTCACTGAGACACACTCCAACAAGAGACTCCAGGCAGACTGTGTGTGTGTGTGCCAGTGAATATTAAAGCAGACATAATCCGCATGCATAATTGACAATGAGGTGAGGGAAGTCTGTATGCGGGTGATGTGTGCGTGTGCGAGGTTGGCACCGGGGGCGTGGGAGGGCAGATCATCTTGAACAGGAACACACGAGAGAGGAATGGCTAAGCAGTCAGTAATTATTTCTAAATCAATATTATGACAGCAGGGGAGAGGAAAGCACGGTCAAATCCCTGCCTGCCAGATTTCAGTCAGCTTTAGTCCTTTGAACATCTGTAAACAGTGCGCTCGCTCTCTCTCTCTCTCTCTCTTTGTGACTCTCTCTTTTCTTTCTCTCTAGTATGATTGATTACAGTGATACTTCTTGGAGATTCTGGGGAGGAAACAGGTATCGATCAGACATCTTAATGCCTGCACCTCTTGTGTTGTGATCATTGCAAAGCTCACTTTAAATGCACACAAGGCTCAGCTTTATTACACAGAATCCGGCCTTATTTTATCAATACATCTGCTAAATCCCATACTTACAGAAGATGCTCTGACAAACCTGCATGTGAGCCCCGGGTCAATAGGAAACAGAAGAAGGATCTTGGGGAGATAGTCCAATCTCATACAGGCTAATTATGGCGGATAACTCATTTTTCAGCTCTGGCTCTCTCACCGCAGGGGTGCTCCCTAAACCCTGCTCCCTGCGGATCAGTGATGATAAAGGACTGGATTTTAAAATCTGATCTCATTCATAATGTGCACATACATGCTGTACAGAAACCCACACATTTTTGGTTTGTGTAACACACATTTCATAGCCGACATTTGATGTATTCTAATACACAAAGTGCAGAAACGCACATATAAACACACACAGACAATTCATCACATTGTCTTTTTATCAGACGGTCAAAATCTTCTGCAAACTGGCTTTTGCCCAAATAGGATGCTTCTCCAGACAGGAGCAAAGATTTGTTTGGTTTAAAGGGCCGTTTGTTTGAGCTGCTTCTTAAATGGCATTCTCCTTGAGAATCTTCTTTCCCTTTTCTCTTTCAAGGGGCTGGACGCAAGCTAAACCCCCTATGCACTTCTGAATTGAAAAGTGTGGTACAAAAAGGACCTCCAAGGTTGTTTCTGTGGAAACAGCAAAGCTGAGGAGCTGAAAGCTCTTTAGTGCAATTCGTGACGGGACCACTTAACCCCCTAACCTTGCTTAACAACACACACTAAACTCAGACAGAAATATCACACGCTGTGTGCAAATGAAAAGTCTCACTACTGGCCCTCTCAAACACTCGGGTCGTTTCTATGATTGCACAAAAACTATAAACTAAAATATGACTAAAAATATGAAAACAAACTGAGTGCAGAACACTTGAAAATGTGCATACGATCACGAGATGTGTTCAGTTTGTTTGCTTATTTCTTGGAGCATTACAGAGACGGTAAGTTATTGCTCATTCTTTTAGTGCGGATATATAAGAACAGGGTCGAAAGAATGATGTAAACAACGCGTGTTAGCAGCTGATCACACTGTGTGCGTTCTCTCTTGTAGTTTCTTCTCTTCTATTCAGCTCATTCAAATGAGCCATCTTTCTGTGCTTACTCTTATCATTTTTATCCTCTATTTCTTCTTTCTCTCCTTTTCTCTCTCGGCTTCCACAACTTAGCAACTGAGAGCCAAACTCAGCAGTCCCACCTGAGCCCAAGGTCACAGCCTTGTTGGGGACACTCTGTAGGCACCCGTCTTCTCCTGCGCATGCTGTTGCCACAGCATTATCTCACTCACAAGAACATTAATAAACTGTACGAGGCCAGATTCTAGCAAGGTCACTGCAGTCCACCGAGATAAAGCTCACAAAAACAACATTTATGCTAACATCTTTGACCACATCAGCAATGAGGAAAATATGCTTATCAAGCTTAATGGCATGTGCCCTTATCACCCAAACTTTCAATCATTCAGCTAAAACTGAATCTTATAAGCCAATGCTTGAAAGAAACAAAATGTATTGATTAAACAATATCATTACACATTAAGAAAAATTAAATATCAAGATTATTTTAGAGGGCACATTACGTATGTGTCATTGTTTTTCTATGTTTAGAAAAGACTGACAGACTTTTTGGATGTAAACAGCCAACAGTGCAGCGCTGTCAATATCAACAGTAATGTGGTTATGTCACCAATACTGTGCCGTGTATTAGTAATGACATAATAAACCCGTGCATGCACTGTATAATTTAAAAACAGTGCCTGCTTAGTGACAAAACTAATAAAAGAAGGTAAAGTAAAAAGGTGGATTTGATCAGTAGCAATGTCTTCTGCTACATCAAAGGCTCATTTGAATCTCAGCAGGTCTGTCTGCTTCCTTCCTGATTAAAAGATGCTTCCATCTGTAACCAGGAACCTGCTCTGGGTGATATCAAAACGTGTCATAATGACTCTATGATGCTACTGGAGATTTATGCATAGCTGACAGAAAACTGACATGTTCAACATTTCATCCCAGGGCTCGGAATTCCATATAAGGCCAAGCGGATTCCGTAGGCGCGCATTGCTGCATACGATGCATCCTTGATATGGAGAACACATCTGGGTACTTTCATGTGCTCTCTGTTCTTGTGTTCTTTAGTATTGGGACAGGACTTTGATGGTATTTAATGAAGTAGAGCGAGAACACGAGGACACAAGACCGTTGAAGAGCGCATATTGAGAAACCACCTTAACTAGAAGTTAACTAGATGTGGACGCGGAATCATGTTATTTAAATATGTCATCTGGCTGTTCTGCGTGTCTGAGTGAATGAGGTGCACCGTTTAACATACAATGCGAGTGATGGTTGAGGATTTGTCTGCGTCTGCACTGTATGAGGATATAAACACATGAACTTCATCTCCAGAGTTGCTCTGGGCAACTCTAGTATCTAGGAATTTCACTGCAGTTTACTATAGTAAATAACACCCCAGTAATTTATTTGGACAAATGTACCTCTATTGTATAGTAATAAAAATAAATACACAGAACTTAAAAAAAATAAAACAAATTTAGGTAAACTAAAAATTATATGGCCCTAATTTATCAATCTGTATGTAACATTAATGTCATTAATGACACCAGGTAAAATGCTTATAAGCAAACTTGACCAATCAGGATCCGAAACAATTATATTGACACTTCAAATTTTTTATCTTTTAATGTACATGTTTTGTGTGTCAACTCTCCTCGGATGCAGTGGATACATAATTTTTTTTCCTCAAGCTGTATTAATATCCACATATCATGAACTTTATAAATCTCCCATATGATCTTGAATGATTTTTTATTCCTACAGATAACATACAGTTGCTATCCACAGCTGTCATAAATTCCCATTAAATAAAGCTTTGACGGATTCACTGACATACCACAAGTGTGTTCAAAACGGCTTGAGGCAAAATTCAACACTGCAACACAATATTGTTCACTACCTTAATGATTTTCAATCAGGTCTGATCAATAGGAAAGCATTCATCCGTTCAAATGCTGGAGGCAACGAAATCAAAAACATAAAGCGAACATGCATCAACCTGGTTGCTGAATCCCAGAGAAATGGTGCTGATGCTGCTGTAGCAGAACTGAATACGGTACAAACCAGCAGTAAACATTACAGAAGGCCTTCAGGCGTTCTCATCAAGTGAACTCCTCTGGTGGATGCTGACTGACACAAACTGATTGCAGCTTGAATGAAATTGTGAGGAACAACAGAAAGGTCGAGAGGAAGGATGAGTCTGATTGTACCACTGATTTCCAAACAGCCTGAAAATGAGTGTTATTGTAAAATGATTTGCTTTTCACACTCAAAATTCTCTTTTACAGACATACTGTACTCTAAATGATAACTACTGGATCTGAAGCTTTTACAAGACATTCATACAGTATCTGCCACTAGTAATAGATAAATTCACATACCGAACATGCCACTAGTTGTCCTCAAAGATAATCTAAATGTTACAGTAATGATTTATTTTTGATCCAAAATGCCGCTTTATGGCCTATCTGCTATAACAATTTTTACTTTGACTACGATTGAAATACACATAAAAACATAACACACATCTACTGCTCTTATGAACATATACGAACCCTGCAGGCTCACTGGGTTCAAACCAGAGAAGATCAGAAACTTAATTAACCAACTGCAATCTGATTCGTCTAAGAGCCAAAGGCGCGCACACACACACATACACAACAACAACGTCCCTCGTGGATCATCAGTTCTAAACCTGCACATTCAAGTGTTCTCATCCTACGTTTTGCTTACAGAGGAAGCAGTAAACAAAGGCAACATGAGCCTGAAACAGCCGTTGAACCCACCGGGAGACTTCTAAAGTGTCTGGCAGACTCTGCTGTGTGTCTATGGTAAATACAACTCTTCTTAGCCTAATGAAGATGAATCCTCTGGGTCTTTGCCCTTAAATCCTAGACATTAATAAGAACTGTACCCAGTAACCAATGGTTTCTAAAACACCACGTTTGGATCAACACAGGTCCTCATTTATCTGAATAGTCTACATCAATGGTAATTAGCTAAATGCTTTTAAAATATTTAAATACCTGCGTGAAAGTATAGCGTATGGGTGTGTGTGTTCGCACGCAAGCGCTTTTAATTTATTCAGCATCCTCATTGCCATAAGCAACAGCCTCCGAACATTGAATATCCAATCAGGAAAGAGGAAAAAACACAGCAAGTGGCGTTCAATAACAGGCTTAATGAGTGTGGTATTTAGCCACAGATCTGCACGCTCACATATACACAGCACTGATTGGAGGAAACAGGTTTGATATTCCGCTCCATATATGAGTCGTATTAATATTACACTGTGTGTGTGGTATGTTCGTGATCAATCACTGTGGTGCTCTATCACAGCAGGAATGCTCGTTCAAATGCTGCCTTAATTATGGTGGTTTTGTTTGTGTGTGTGTGCTGGAGAGAAGCCAGTGTGCATATCAATGATTCCAAAGGCATATGGCTTAATGTCTCAGGTGCAGTCGGGATACCAGGGGTTTAAGGGACGGCTGATTTATTAGAAGAAAGACGCCAGATTAGAGAGGGAGAGAGAGAGAGAGAGAGAGAGAGAGAGAGAGTGCAAAAAGAAAGCCAGCCGTACAGCCGATAGCAAGCTGACATTATGACTTTTCAATACAATATTACTGCATATTATCATACAGAAAACGTCCATGGTTGGATTACTGTAATGGAAAAACAAATACACATGAACATCATAATTTGATTATCATTTTGCTTAGTGCAGTGACACACACACACACACACACACGCGCACGCACGCACGCACGCACGCACACACGCACACACACACACACACACACATTTACTTATCAAATTAAGACACTGCATAGACTTCTAATGTTTTTATACACAGCTAGTTATAAACACCATTAGGTTAATGCAAACCCATACTCTATGGGTTTACTTAACCATAAAAGAAAACTTTCTGCATTCTTACAATTTTGAAAAAGCTTCATTTCTTTTTACAAATGAGGATCTACCCAAAGCGAGAGTTGCTCAGATTTGTCAGGTTTTGCTCACTTTTGGGTACAGATTTGTCCCCAAAAATAGTTAAGTGAGTACACACACACACAGACATACATAGCCAAACACACAGACAAACGACGCACGCTATGAAATCTCATACCTCTTACAACCAGCGTGTGCATTTCTCTTTCAAACACTTTCCACATGCAAACTAAATGAATCTGTCTTTTTTTATCATAAATGAAACTAAAATTGAATGCAGCGCTCTTCCTATTTACACTATATCCAGTGATCCATTGCTATTGCATTCTATTCTGTGATTGTGCCATTATTGGTTTAAAAAAACAAAATCCAAAACAAATGTTCTCCTTCTGGTATTCATAGTTGCCTTAAACATACAGTGTCTGTTTTAGTTTCACAGAGGCACACGTTCCTATGGTGCCTCTGTGAGCCGTAGATTTGTTACCGAGTGGAAGATCTGTTTGCACAGGGGTCAGTGAATTGCACTGTGAAAGAAGAATGACTGATGACAGATAAGACGAGAGGACAACACAGACTGTAACGAAAGATTTAGCTTCTCTTACCTGTCATTTGTCATGTCAGGTCCACACGTCCATGAGCAACAGAAAGTGACGAAGAGAAAAAGAGAGATTAGAACAGATGTTCCCACAAAGACACAAGTGAAACACTGTCAAAAATCACATGTCAAAAAGTTTCCGCAACAAAATACTTGAAAGTTTCTACTAGAACGCCCGTCTCTCTGCTCAATACTATGATTCACCATGTGCTGTCAGTCATATAGTTGCTGCACATATTTGACGTAGATCTGTCTCGGTACTATTACTGTAGTAATGATTGATATTGTTTATAATAAATTAATTCATAATTCTTCAGGGCATAAACCATGAAGGTGCAATAAAAGGAGGATCTGTCAGAAAATACTTAAACTTTGTAAAACTACAAACACAGTTTACACACCACCTAAAAGTGTTTTTTTCTATACTGTATAAAATATAAAGTGCTTCAGTTATTTGATTAATAAAACAGAAAACCATGCAGTGCGAACTCAGAAATGCAAGTGGCCATGTCAGAAGACACTGGAGAACAAAATCTGTACTATTAACCTGTACATAGGTTTTCTCAGCCAAGAACTACAGATCAAGCTGAAAAAGGGCTATCCTTCATTCCTTTACTGGAATAATGCCATCTTCACCTGCTCTCGGAAATTCAATAATTCACACTTTAAACCGGAAGTAACGTCTGGATTTAGTAACATTAAAAGTATATAGCAACATTAAAACATTAATGTTTCTAATGATTTAGTAGCATTAAAACATTACAAGTATCTGCTAACGTTAAAAGAGCACCGTTACACACACACACACGCACAGGCACAGCGCATGCACAGGCACACACACGCATGCACGCACGCGCGCACGCACGCACACACAAAATCCCTCAATGGAATTTTCAAAAGCTGCCAGTTTTTATAATTAGAGCCTAAATACAGCAACAGAAGTGTTAAAACATCACATTATAAGGTGTTTAGATTCACACTGTAACATTTGGTAGAGAGAGAGCGAGAGAGCGAGAGAGAGAGAGAGAGAGAGAGAGTGAGAGTGAGAGAGAGAGAGAGAGAGAGAGAGAGAGAGAGAGAGAGAGAGAGAGAGAGAGAGAGAGAGAGAGAGAGAGAGAGAGAGAGAGAGAGAGAGAGGGCTTGCTGCCCTGACCTGATATTTCCAATATATGTACATACTATTATTTTATTATATCCCTTTATTCTGCTACTTAAATGTATATTTTGCTTTTGTAAATCTTTGTTTAAACTATACTCTATTTCTGTTTTTATATATTTACATATATTATATATATATATATATATTTACATATAGCCCCAAGAAGGGCTTATTGCCGCTTCGCGTCGTGCCACAACGCCCTTAGCTGTTATAAAATGCACTGTAACCCACTGCTTCGCGGGGCTTATTGCTTTTATAAAACGGTTATTCCATATGCTTAGCAAGGTTTCATAAAATAAAGTAAATAAAATGATATTTAGGCTATGTGGTGCGGTCAGCCGTTATATATTGAGGTATTTTATAACGGCTTAGAGCTCCGCTCAGCCAATCAGAATCAAGGACCAGAACTGACCGTTTTATAAACCACTTTAAGTTGCACTACTACATCACACTTTTTTATTTTATTTTATTACTATAATTATCTTTCTTTTCGTTTGTATACATACTTGCACTATTTGTACGCAGCCCAGCTGTAAATGCTTTGGCAATACGCATGTACATTTTGTCATGCCAATAAAGCACCCTTAAATTGAAATTGAAATTGAGAGAGAGTCAGCAAGCACCAACATATGACAAGCATCATTTTTATACCAAACTAATGTTCGAAAGTTATAGTTTGAAGGTTATCCGAGCCTTACACTCAGATACTCGAGAGTTGTGTGGATGAAATGTTTGTAAATGTTGATATATTCGACAAAGAGAGAGAGCACAGGAAAGCAAACAGGAAACTTAACGTCTGTGTTGTGGAGTGCTCAAGAGTCAGTGGCCTAGTTTAAATCTATAAAGTTGAACTTCTAAATGAAAACAGAATATCTCTTCAGCATGAGGATGTTGTTTGGCCTTAATGAGAATGTGCTTCCTGTAGTGGAAATAATGACTGGAACGAACACTCACTCAATGGAACAGAATTTCCTCTCATAATAATACCTATTCATGTTCCCTTCTCAACCAGCACGTAAACTGTCCGTCCATCCTGTGCGCTGAAAACTCTCCAAGAGCTTTTTATAAAAGAAAAAAAGTAATGTTGCTCTGGGATGACATGGGTGTGACTAAATGATGACAGAATAAAGATGAGGTTAGACGGAGCCCAGAATTATCTGAATTTAAAGTTTGATGCATTACACCACAGACAGCCCTCAGTCCAAGAATACTGACCTCACATTTGGCCTGGAGAGGACTACACAGTGCATAATGACCATGCATCTCTTGTACTAATACAACCATACCTTGCTGGTGCTGTTTTTTCCTGAAACTCACTTCAGGTAGTCCATAAAAATAAAACATTTCAGGACACATCTTTACACATCTCTAATGTCATGTGTGCTTAATATTTTGTAAATGAGCTGAATTCATTAGCAGTTTGGTCATCTGAATGAAGTTTAATCTCTAATTGGTTAACACACTAATACACATTACTAACTGTACAGAAAAAAAACTAAGACACATTTTACTTATGTTATCAAATCAACTAACAGGCAAGAAGCCTTCAAACAAGCAAAGGGAGGGAATCACCTTTTATATGTTTAGGTTTTTATGTTGAAGTCTTGGATCAAGTGAATCTGTTCTCAGAGTTCTAGGCAATTGAAGCCTTTACAGAGTTTCAACACATGTCAAACCCAATTGCAATTTCTTACAGCTTTTACATTTCAGTGAAGAAATAGCCTTGTCTACCAAAGTTGATTAAAAACCTAGATTCAAGAGAAAGTGTGATATTAAGTTGATGTTTATGTTGTTGCTTTGAAAACCTCTATATACTGTACACACAAATAATGTACACACCTTCACTGCTTTGGTTATTTCAGCATCTGTCTGTCGTATTCCACAGAGATTCACACATGGCTGCGTGTTTATGAGACTCATTTTCCAGGTTCACGCGTGTGCAGAAGCACAATGCTTTATAAATGATCAAAGCTAAATGAACATGAGGGTGGTTACTGCAATATTTAATGCCCGAACGGGTGGACTGTGATGAGAATTACTGGTGACAATTCTGTTAAAATACAATCAAGATGAGCATCTTATAATGGTAAAGGTGGTTTCTGACTAAAGAAACTAATGCTGATTAGAGTGTCAAAAAATGTAAGGGGATGTTCACACAGAACGTGTTCAGAGAGCATCATAATAAATAAACAAATAACAAAAAAAAACTGCACAACAATGTTCCCCTAAGGTCTTAAATGCTCTTAAAAATTATTTTTGTGTGTTCTGTGGGTAAAAACAAACAAAAAATGCCCTGCTTGGTTGAACGATTAACATTTTAAACATAGACTATTCAAGAGGAATGCTCCTGTAATACATGTACAGTAGGTCACTTTGAACTAAAGTGTCTGCTGAAAGATTACTAATTGTCTGGATTTTGAAAACATTGTTGCTATGGTTACCTTACCTTTGTTCTGTATAAAGGGAATGTAGTATATTTGGTTTTGAGAGGTATGAATACATTTCACCGCTGTCAAAGTGATTCACAAATGCTCTTGAGCTGTTAACAATGGCACACCAAAGTGCAACAACACCAAAGTGCACGCCTGATGAAAACAGTGATGGCTTGTGGGAAAGTGAGAAACTTATTGCTGGCCTCCCTGTGAAAGCGATCACAACAAAGCATTGTGGGTAATTTGGCAGATAAAATGGAAGTCACAGGTAGGACAGAGGAATGATAATGAGATTTTAATCCACAGCTGTCAAAATCTGAAAAGGTTGTGGCCACGTCTCCGCTGGTCTAAGCGCACGTCGACACAGAATGTTTCCATTAAATGAAAAGGTTTATGTGGTGTGCTCCATAATCCCATTTCAGCAATTAAAAGTAAAGCTGTGTAAACAACGTTCACCAATAAACTACTAATTAAACACTGAGCAGGAAATAGAATCGAGAAGAACAAATAAAAAAGAGGCTTGCAAATTCTCCCTAAACCCTCTACATCCATTAACCACGATAGTGCTGTTTTATCAGAACATTGGCAGAGAGATTTTTTGGCACAAAACCACTATCATCATTTCTTCCTGTCAGCGAATCAGTTAACCTGGAAGACCTCACAATGTGTCCCCTTATGACATCACTACCCAGGCCAGTATAAAGAAAAAGCTACTCCGATTATACTTAAAGTCACTTCATATGAGTGTACCAAAAGACAGTTCAATTCAATTCGACCTGGATGCTTTGTTTTTTTTTACGAGTGCACAGCGTAGCAGAACACATGAGACTTAAAAAAAATATTTTTAGGTCAAAATCATCACGCAAATACAACAGATAAGACAAAAACAGCTGTGCTTTTCAGGTTGAGGCCGTTGAAAGCGTGATTGGGTGAGTCAAGTGCGGATCATTAAACAAGAGAGATTAATGGCTGTCTCACAATGCTGAGCAGGGAATTTTGTACACACACACAAACGTGAGCAAACATACCCCAGGCAGCACAAATCTACACATGGCTGATCATCTAGTCACCACCAAACCTGACCATAAATCAGTGAACATAGTCATGACCGACCTTGGCATGCTAGTGACTGGACAGAGGTGACTCAGATTTTCTTAAAAAGATTCTAGAAAAGAAACCCTTAAGCAAAGATTAGAGGTTAAAATGTATTCTGTTCCTAAACATGCAAAGTTGCAAAAAATGTTTAAATGGTTTTACGTGAGTTGGACGTGAAATAAAAAGTGAGGACAGCAATTTCAGACAACAGATAACCAGAGTACCTTCTATTATCTAAAACATAAAATGCCACACAATCTCAGACTGTAAACACACTAGCACAGTTCATATATGTGACCCTGCCTGTGTAAACCAAGCTGAAGTCATTTTTTGGTGATTTACTGTTTTCCACATGAAATCACCCTACATAATATAAAGAACATTCTGTGAAACCTTAATATCTTTAACATTGACTGAGTAAGGCCATATAAAAGATTAAACTCACAGTGAAATGAATGGCTGAAATCAAACTGTGATGCTCATTATCTCATAATCAGATTCTGAGACTTTGGCCAGGTTTTTACAGACGGGGTAACATACAGTATTTGTTAACATAAAATAAGAATCGAGCAAAATATAACCAAAAAATCTGATCAAATGTGTTGAAATGTGGACCTATAGAAGGTTTCGGTGGCAACAACATAAAGGTTATGTGGCCCAAACTTAACTTCCGCAAAGAATCAATAACTGTTTCATTTCATTTCATTTATTACAATTAATATACAATGAAATATTCATATACATTTCATATCAAATTAATTGGTATATTATAACCAAACACAGACCGGAAGTTAACTTCGGGCCAGGCGCGTGCGTCCCATGAAATCGTCTATTAAATCCAGTTGAATGCTTCGTTCTCTAATTTGACCATTAAGGTTTTCAGTTTGTTCAGCTTTGTACTGTAGTATTGCAATAGTAAGCAACAATGTTTGGCCAGTGGGATCAAAAACGTCACCTGAGAGAAGGGATTGTTCTGCATCGGGGACGGAAATGTACAAACACTTCCTGTGCCTTTGAAAGTCGTTCACAATTAGTCGCTGCTGACTAGCGCTCACATGGTCCACACAACACACACAAACAACAGCATACGGCTGCTAACATCAGCATCACGGCCAGACAAACATTCTGCTGAGAGAGGCTATTAACTAACAAAGAGCTCCATATACAGTCTCAAACATTCAGCAACGTCCTCCGGAATATGACTCGGTATTGACAGGCGTTTTAATGAAAGAAAAGAGGGAAATTAAACGAATTATTTAAATGGAATTTGTAAGCCCCCATGTAAGCCTCTTTGTTAACTGCCCTCTTCACCCTTATGAAACGTCCTCTCTGCTGATATATTAGGATAGATTTACATTAAACAGGCACGGACTGTATTTCAGTTTACGGTGACTTTAATCTAAAGTAACACAGTGGAAATCTAATCGGGTTTTAACACATCACTGTAACCTAAGAGCAGTAAGCCGTCTATTGAGGCAGCATTTTAAGGGAACTGAAGTTAACTTCTGACTGTATTTGACATGTCTCCAACGATGCCATGTTTCAGCCAAATTATAAGGAATATGTATTCTTAACAGAGATTGGCATCGCTGCATTTGCGATGTAATTTTGTTGATTTATAAAGTGTAAGTAACTGTAATGTGTGTCTGTGAGCTAATAACATTCCGAAACATCTTAAAATGAGGTCACAACTCAAAACAAGCTGATCTGATGCCTCTGAAGTCCTATTTATGATAAATCTTGACTTAAGAGCATATTTGTATGCCGTAGGATGCTATATAGTCGCCTCTAATGATAAATGTGCATGCAAAATAACACACGCATTCAAAGTCAAGATGATAAGAAAATATGCCGCTTTCTCATAAGCTCCGGCTCTCATTCTGAATGCTCATTACAGGAGCTTATTTGGGATATTCCAAATGGGAAGGGTTATTCAGGTTGCCATATTGATTGTGTAAATGCATTCAATGTATGCAGCCGTAGACGCCGCGGCGATAGGATTTCTGACCAGAATTTATTTCTACTGATCTTTCTGCCCGCAACTCCCCAGAGGGGAGGCAAATGTTACGTCTTTCCAATAAGCAGCAGAGTTTGAATTGCATATGTGTGTGCATTTACCTGCCCTTCAACAGCTAATGAGATGCCAATTGCCTGTATGTCAAACCGTAAAGACACATGAAAGCCTCTTCAATCCTGTCAGTCAGACATGACCAATCAGTATGGAACCAATCAGTGCCAAAAGGCATCGCATTAGCATATTGCATCAAATCTCATTTGCATAGTTTGGCCTGACTATACATAAAACCTGTCATTAAGATACGGAAGGACTATTGAACAGTTTAAAAACAGGTCTGATCTAAGACAAGAAGCGATATTGAGGACACAGCATGTAAGGGATAATTTACAGCTGGTTGGTCAGTAAAATATGTCAAATAAACCTTGACAGGTCGATCAGGTCTTATATCATCCTGAATGTTTCTATTCTATAGATGGAACAGAATAGAAACAAAGAGCGTCTACAGACAGACTTTCATGTACATGTTAGTTATATCAAGCAATGCTTTTTCATAAGCAAAACGTGTGCCTTGTGAACACAGCCAATACATTGCTAGTCTTCATAAATTCCTTTAAAGAGACCAGAGCTTGATGTAATTCAAATAACAGCAGAGCACTGAGATGAATGGACTTAAGCAGTTCACTTAGATGAGCAAACTGTTATTCAATTATTGCCCGGGAGTGTCCCTCATGCATTTCCTCTGGTTAAAATATCAGGAATAGAGGTAAGAAAAAGCAGTCAGTCTCGAGTCAGTGGGGGTGCTGAAAACCGGCAGGCAGCAGGTTAGAGTCCAACTGGCGCACAGCCTGAATTTCAACAGCCAACATACACAGTAACAGCCACAGGAGAGAAAAATTGGGAAAAGACCTCATACAATGTGTTTCACTTCCCCCATCACCGATAATAACCTCACCATCTTTCCTTCCTAAGTCCTGTCTCGCTCCCTCTCTCTCTCTCTGGCCATAATGTTGAAGTCATGCGGTGTGGATCTGGAGGCACTATTAAGAATAAACTGACTGAGAAAGAAATCAAAAGCTTTTAACATACTACTGTCAATTTGTTTTTATAAAAAATGTAAGGAAAAAATAAGGAAAAAGAAATGACAAAATACTGCACATGCCATAGAAAAAAGGAAAGAGCAGGAGATATGGCAAAAGCAATGGAACATTATATTACTACCAATAAGCTATGTATTCACATATTCATATCAATGCATAATAAGCATTCCCAGTTCATGCCAAGAAGCGCTGTTATATTTTCATAGCTCTGCTAGGGATGGACTAAACATAGCTGTATATTTTTTTAAGTATGCATACTTCAAATTAATAGATTTAAACAAGCATACATTTATTTATACTGTTTATGTTTACAGTAAGTCAAAATATTTCAGCTTTTAAAGCTCGCAAGCATCCTTTTTGTTTCTCATTTAAATAAACAATTTGGTGACAGCTCGGCCTGATGGTAGAAAAGCAGCTAAAGGTTTTGCGTGACACATAGTCCATTAATGCAGCTCTCCCACACGCAGTTATCTAACCTCTTGATAATGCAAGACACATTGCTGTATCTCGCTTTTTATATTTGATGCCTAACCCTGAAGCAGTAACACACACACATACAGCTCATTTTAATTTATGGGTTAACTTATTACTCACAGCTAGGACTGTGGCAGGTTTCCCCATCCATCTTCATTAATCTGGTAGCAAGAGTGGCATATTCAAAGCCATAAAATTGAGGGAGTCATAAAGCAGATTACTCATATTGGACTTATATCAGAGGATCTTTATAAGCTTTTGTGCAGGTGTGTGAACAGTGATGTCAAAAGAACACAGATAAGGTATGTTCAAACCTCCATATGCATACATATTCATTTTTGAGTTAGTGTGTGTCGGTGCAGTCCCAAAACATTTGCCTGGCATCAAAACCATATTGCATCTTGACTAAAATGTCTCCTTATATCCTTTGCTAAATGTTTGTGCAATTAAAGTTCTGTTTGGAATTACCTGATTCCTTACTTTGCAGAGCCAAACATAATCCAACACTAATCCGAAATCTCAAAACACCCTAAAGTATCTCTCTTTAACAAAGTGTTAACCTGATATGCAGATTTGTTAAGCGCTAGCATACCCACTAGACTTTAGTTGAAAATAAATTCACCACTGCTATGATTTCCATTGTGTTTCATCATTATCATCATGCTGCCACTGGGGAATTATGAATTCATTTTCATTAATACAAAGTTTTATGCTACAAGATATTTGATTTTGTCTTTGATTCTTAACTAGCTAGAGATGAAAATATATCAAATGGATTTTAAATGAAAAGTCTACTCCGATAGAGCCTATATACAGTACATGAGCCATTGGTTACACATACAACAGATAGCAGAACTAACCGGTAAAATAAATTATACACCAGCCGCTGCAAAAGTAACTGTATATCCAAGTTTTGAATCTCCATTTCCAACACATTCTATGGAGACTCAGTCCCTCTTTCATCTTAAGAATTCTTAAACCTACCAAATCCAACAAAACAAAAAATCTTTTGACAGTAGATTAATTACAACAGATTCATTGCACCAGACTGCAAGAAATTATTCCTTTTTTTATTGAACTGCAAAGATTAAAGCTCTTCTACTCATAATTCCCTATACCCTACAGCCACTGATATTCACTTCCATCCAAAAATCCTGGCCTGACTGTAGGAAACATGAAATTTGTCCAGCAAAGTCCCTCAACAGACTTACTGCAACTGCTTGATGTGACAGCAACTGACACAGAACTTTTGTTTTATTACATTTTACATTTATGCACTTAGCAGACGCCTTTATCCAAACTGATTTACAGTGCATTTAATCTACACTACACATTTTACCAGCATGTGTGTTCCCTTGAAATCAAACCCACACTCCTTTGCACTGCTATCCTTCATTATACAACAGCTAATAACTGTTCACACCTCAGAGAAGTCTTAACATGTATCTACAGGCCACAGGCATTCCATTTAAACACCAAAGACGGATCAAAAGCAACCAGTTTGGTCTCAAGATCGGTCATTCCACCGAGACTGCACTGCTCTCGGTCATTGAAGCCCTGAGACTGGCAAGAGCAGCCTCTAAATCATCTGTACCCATCCTACTGGATCTATCTGCTGCCTTTGACACCGTTAACCACCACATCCTCCTGTCGACCCTCAAGGCTATAGGTGTCTTTGGAATGGTGCTACAATGGTTCAAGTCTTACCTCTCAGGTAGGTCATTTAGAGTGTCCTGGAGAGGTGAGGTCTCTGAGTCCCAACATCTCAATACAGGGGTGCCGCAGGACTCAGTGCTTGGACCGTTGCTCTTTTCCATGCACATGACATCCCTCGGTTCTGTCATTCGGAAACATGGCTTTTCCTATCATTGATATGCGGATGATACACAACGTATTTCAGCATGCCCGAGTGACATTTCGCTCTGGATGAAGGACCATCACCTACAGCTGAACCTTGCAAAAACAGAACTGCTTGTAATCCTGGCTGACCCAAAGATTCATCACAACCTCTCCATTCAACTGGGCTCATCAACCGTTACACCTTCCAGAACGGCCAAAAACCTGGGAGTGGTAAACGATGATCAGCTAAACTTCACGGATCATGTTGCCAGCACCACCCGGTCCTGTAGATTCATCCTCTACAACATTAGGAAAATTAGACCTTTCCTGTCCGAGCATGATACGCAAGTCCTAGTCCAGACTCTCGTCCTGTCCAGACTGGACTATTGCAATTCGCTACTGGCTGGACTTCCAGCTTGCACAACCAAACCTCTACAGATGACCCAGAATGCAGCGGCAAGAGTGGACTTCAATGAACCGAAGAGAGCACACGTCACTCCTTCATTAAGTTACATTGGCTCCCTATAGTCGCTCACATAAAATTCAAAGCTCTACTCTTGGCCTACAAGACCACCACTGGTTCGGCACCCCCATATCTTCACTTGCTAATACAGACTTATGTACCCGCCAGATCCCTACGCTCCGCAAAAAAATGACGTCTTGTAGTGCCACGTTTGTCTTTGGAGGCTAACTGCACGGTCATCAATGTAATATCAACATATGTAGAGGAAAAAAATGTTTTGTGAACTGCATCATACTGATTGCCCGGTTAATTTGGAGCTCCAATTGGCAGTTTTTGGAAAAGGCACTAGTCTGACAAAAAAACCTTTGTAGGAACCTCACTATAGGAACTATTGTCCTCAAACTTGAAACATAACATCTTTAGACACGTGGCTTGGTATCATTGCATTTCTGCACACCTCAGACATGTTGATCATTAATAAAAATTATGATATAAAGGTGTTTTAAAACAACTGTGCTCATATTCCAAAGGGTTCAAGAAAAACAGCCATTTAAGTGAAGGCAGGTCATTTTCATGGGTTGAGCCTAGAGTGGGGGTGCGCTTCAAGATGTTAAGAATCGGTTGAAAATACATCTCTTCCATCAGCACCTGACCGATTAGTTCTGACTTCTATTTCTTCTCTACTCTTTCTATCCTAAAAAAAAAAAACTTAGCTTTGTATACTGTGGTAGGCTATATGAGACCAGTTTTACGACACTTACTGTATTCTTTTTGTTGTCCTTACTGTATGTTGTTCCAATTGCTAAGTCGCTTTGGATAAAAGCGTCTGCTAAATGACTAAATGTAAATGTAAAACAGCTTGTTGATCATAATGTAATAAATGAAAACAAGAGAAACATCAACGCGTTGTGTTTCTATATAGTGGCCCGGGGACATTCCAGCCACAAACAAATACAGAACCATTTATTTCACTTTCTAACAGAGATGCTAATAACAGACAGGATTGTGTTTACTAAACCTTGACCCACTGGCCAGCTACAGTATGCGAAAACCCCACAGAGCAGCTCTCATACTGTGACCTGTATGATTTTCCCTCTTTTTCTTGAATGTATATTTTTGTAGCAAAGCAGGATTTAGTTCAACCTCCACCACAATTCAGTTTAAATCAAATGTTGATATGGCTTTGCATCAGAACAAGGAAATATATAGAAGACAAATTTTCATAACTCTTACTTTTTATTTTATTATAATTATATAAAATAATGTAATAGTTCAATGTAAATAAATAAATAAAAATATACATAAAAAAGCATTTAAATATAATTAAAAATGTAATTACAGTTTTTGTATTAATGCTGCTCATCATACAATGTTGAAAGGAATAAAAAAGCTTCTTTAATTTCCTCACAAAGCAATGGAGTTTTAATAGATTACTTAAATATGTATAATAATTGATCCATTCGTAAAACCTTGCTTTATTTGACCATTCCAAAATGCAAATTATAAAACTTCAAAACACAACCACTCATTCAGTAAATGGCCCAGATTATTGATTGCAGATGCAGGTTTGTATACTCAAATGCAAATATCTCTATGGTGTAGTGTAAGGTTGTGACTTCTGAAAAGGAAAGCACACACCCATACGGATAATAAATGATCAAATAATATTACGTAATACCTTTTCTTGTTTATTTACCAGTGTGTGTTCACAGACGAATTTCAATTCTATTTGCACTGGCTACATCTGCAGAAGTACAGCTCCGAGTCAAATCATATCCAAGCAACAAACAGGCTGCTGGGAAGCCAGCCAACACTTACACAAAGTAAGAAGATTTGACAGAGAAGGTGAGAGGCTGTGCTGAACGGAGCTGTTCGAGCAGAAAATCATCTCTCTGTTAACAGTAGCTGAGAATAGTTTTTATATTTGTACCTGTGATTATTACATGACTCCGTAATACTTCATGTTGATTGGTCAATTGTGGCTTTCTGCATTCATATACAAAATACAACACATTTGTACAGTATAATGACTGCTAAACAGAGGTACGCTGTATGTTATGTTGGGTTTTGAAGGTCACCTGGTCGAGTACACCCTGTAACAAGCACATCACAGTCAGAACATGAACGTTGTTAACATGTAGAGTGACCTGAACTAAAGGTGTGCAACGACCTAAATCATGGGAATATCCCAGAGAGACATCACATTAACACAATATAAATACAAAGTTACAACAAAGATATTTACCATGTAATCTTTATGTACTTCCCAAGTCATGTGGGATAACATGAGATAAAATGATCTACAACTATCCTTGTATTTAACAGCTCAGTCTTTACAGTAGACACTTTTTTGTAACAATATCTTTTATAACAATAAATCAGTTTTCCTCCTTAATATATAGAATTAAAGGCTTATTTCTAGGAGACATTCTTCATTCTTTAACTGAATGTTATCACCAACAGTTAAGCTCATAATCTCCATTCTTCTCCATGTTCAGACATTGAACTTAGGCGACATGAAGAAAAGCCTCGCAGAATAGTTAAAGCATTGCTGAAAAAGATGTAAGGAAAGTCTAGCTGCACTATATCGTTCTTTGTAAATACATCTTGCAGCTGTTGGGCATAGCACATGTAGCTATGCATTGCAAGACATTTGATCCGCCTAACTGAGTTATTTTAGACTATTAACAGGTGTTCTTTCACAAGCTTGGGTGAAGAACACAAACACACACATAAACACAAACAACAATGAAATGAAAAGCTGCATTGTATTCTGCAATCTGACATCTAAACAACACAAACTAAACAGAAGAATCTCTCATTCAAAATCCTGTGATGACAATAATGCACAACTATTCACAGCTGAAACAAGCTGACAAAGCATCAGGTGAAGAATCAACGTTCTGCATTGTTGATTTACAGTTTGTGGCTCAGGCAATGAGCTTGCAAACATAATGCGCTCAAAATAAAAATGTAATAATTCAGTCTATTGCTAAGGTTTGACACTGCTCAAGTTTAAATTAAATATGATAATGCAAAACCAAAGCCAAAAAAAGAACAAATGTTCTGATGATAAATTATAAGAGATTAGAGAGTGAAGGTTGAATAGGGAACTACTGTTGAAATGGCACAAAAAGGTGTATGCATTCAGGATCAAAATGATAGGAAATTAAATTTTCACAAAGCAATCTCTTACACAAAGACTCTTCTAGAAACGCTATTGTCACATTACATTACATGCTCTGTTTTAATGTGTTTGTATGTATGTGTGCAAGCCATTTTAAAGGAGTTTTAACACATCTTTAATATTCCAGTCAGTGATGGATCTCAGGTTCATAATGTGGTCTGTCATAAACAATATTCAATATTGGAAAGTTCTTCATGTGGTAAACTCATTGTGTGCTTGTGGGAAACCTAAGGAGGAAAATGTCATTTTACACAATGGGAGGGGCACAATAATAATGAAGGTCAATTTTGAAGCAAATATTACTTCCTCTTATGTTATTACTATTTTAATGTTTCTGAGAGGGTACAATATAATAGGGTCCAAAAGGGCACTTTTGTTGCATGGAACAACATTTGTGTAAAACCATATAATCGATGTTTATGGAACAGGGAATGCTTGTTCTGTACAAAAACGTTACACTGAAAATTGTCACAAATTTGCTTATTTGTTCAGGGACCAACAAATAGTGCTATGTTGTATATTTTTAATTCATAACATTTAACGTTTGTTTAACACTTTTTTTCGAAATCCTTAAATATATTTCCAGGCTTTTGACTCCTAATGTAACATATGTTGAGGCTCATGAATCAAGGTCACTTTAAGGGCACCATAAAGTATTTTTCCTCATCATCACTGGATAAAGAACCTGTGCTTAATGCCTAAGTTATCTATATGCAAAAAGCTCATGTTACAACGCTATTTTTACATAATAAGCTTTTATGATAATACTGAGACGAACTTTCACTCACTCAGTGTGTGTGTGTGTGTGTGTGTGAGAGAGAAACTGCTCAGGATTTATGTAAGTATGTGTTCCACTCAGTAGAACGGGCCTCACTCTAATACAAGAGTCCTTCTCGTAGAGAAAGGCATCATGGGTATTTATTGCTCCCTGAAGGGCTCTTGTAGCATTAACCAAAGAATTCCAGCCCAACGTGTTCAGGCACAACAATCTACGACCTCTCAGAGGATCTGTAACAGAGTATTTCTGAACACATATTATATGATAAAACTGCTATAGTCTATTTGTGAATCCAAAGGTTTCTGCTACTATAATGAAGATGTATCCTAAATAAATGTAGATGTTGATTAAAGGTGTGACCTTCTCATGACCACATAATACAGCAGACACAATCCATGACATTGCACAATATCGGCAGCTTCTGAAAACTTATTGAGAAGATAAGAAATTCCATCACATTCCTGATTTTATAAATCTGTGTGTGTATGCGTGTGATAAAATATGGATGTCTTCACTCCGTGACTGCCGTGTGTCGTTCTCCTTGGCTGACTTTAATTATAGATAGAGGGATAATCCAGCTACAGTGACTGGAAACACACATTTACAGGAACACACACGTGCACAAAACCATTAAATGCATGCATATAGACATGCATGCAAGCCCATGCCCACACACACAGAGAAGACAAGAAAGATGATTGATGATGTGTCATAGAACAGTAATGGGTGTAGAGGAAGTCCTATGGTGGCCCTTTGGGGCAACAGAACAATAAGAAATTAAATTCTTCGGTTCTTTCATCCAACTAGGAGTCATACTTGTATTAAAATTCCTGTGCTTATTGATAAAAATGAATGGTCTTATTTTTGAGAATATTTCATAACAAGCTTTGGGCTTACTCAATGGCCCAGAAATTCTAATTAATAAAGTTTCTCTCTCTCACTCTCACGCTCTCTCTCTCTCTCTCTCAACGCTATTTCCATTTAATTAAAAGGCACAGATAAAAATGGCTTTATCTGAAATGATAGAGAAAAAATGAATAAGCTCAGTAATGAAGGTGAATCTTCCCATTGACACACACGCTCAGAGCCAAAGTGATACAAGTATTGAATTTGATGTCTGACCTCCTAATTTGATGATGAAGTCAATCCACTGATAGACCCTTTGGTGTGAAGTGTAAAAAAGGGAAGGGAACAGAAACACACACAGGCACTCTACTGTCGCCATGGTGATGAATAAGCGTAGATGTGGGATTTTGTGAAATGCTAAAATGGTGAAATCCAAAGGTGACACCTGCAGCTCTAAAATCCTTTATGCACAGAGTGATAGCCATTTTATTGTAATCCAAAGAGAAGACTGTATTAACTTGAAACAATAGAGTACACACACACACACACACACACACACATGCACGCACGCACACACAAACGCACGCACGCACGGATAAATGATAAATGACTGGATTGAGCTGATCAAGTCACTACAACTTTGTTCTCAATGAATCATGAGGTTGCCATGTTTGTGGTCTGGAAATAAACCAAGTTACCTCAAGCCACAGATCTCAAGAAAGAAAGAAATGAAATTTTTAATTTTCATATATTTTTCTACTTCGCAATGAGAACAATAAGCTTTTAGCGCTACTTTAAGTGAATAATGGGGTGCATTGTATAATTCTTATGCAGTTGTATAAGTCTGTCACCTCATAAAACAGCTACACAAGCATAGTCTTCCAGCAAGCTTTAGTACTTTCTACATCACAACAAAATTGTAATGAACTCAATTGTACGGCCAACCTTCACAACTGCAGCTTTTAATCAATATCAATTATCCACCACCATAACCCTAAAGACTACTTTTTGATTTGCATTTCATTTTTTATAAATATTGTTTTTGCTATGGTTTATGACAGAAATCGGCAGCTAATTTTTGTAGTAATAGTTTAATTTTGGACTTCCTCACAAAAGATTTGGCCCCAGAAGACAATATAGAGCTCACTTATGGTGCTATGGGGTCCATTTTAAGTTTAAAAATGCCAGTCCCCATTCACTGTAATTGTGAAAGTCATATTGGTTTGGAACAAGAGTGTGAAAAGATTTGGTAAACGAATCATTTAAAAGAGACAAAGGAATGTGTGTCTAAGTTATGTGTTTCAAATAGTGTGCGAATCAGTTTCAGACACCGAATGGTGGCTGTGAACAAACACACACGTGCACACGCGCACACACACTTACACACAATTACACACACACACACACACACATGCACACACACACACACACACACAAAAGTGGTGTCTGTCTATAATAGGAGGCAGCAGACAGCTTGTTCACTCTGTTCAGCGTGGCATATCGATCTGATTCTCCGCTGTGATAAAGTGAAACACATGTCCCAATAGAGCTCTGTGGCATTGTTCAAGAATCAACACACATCCACTCACACCAGGAAAAAAAACAATATATACCAGTATTGTTCTCTGAAAGAGGAACAGGCTTTTTACCCTTTTTTGTTGTGAATGCATCCCAATTTCTGTCCGCACATATACTTTTTTTGTAAAACTATCGATCATTCGAGTGTTCCCAATGCTGTACAATTTGAACTTTGTTCTCTACATAAACAGCACATTCTCACCTGTCAATCCGCAGCAGGGTTGCCTGCACTTGAACTGGTTGTTCATGTCTAAAGTATGCACACAACAGCTTTGCCCTTCATGACCTCACCAATCCATCTTCTTTAGTCTGTCAGTCCACTCATGACACGTCTCCATGAAGACATCTGAATTAGGCAAGGTTAGGAGACGATTGTGTAAATCAAACTGTTATTGATTTATATACTATTCTTCCAGATTATTAGTTGGCTCATCCTACAATTGAAAATTGTCAGAATAGGGAAACAAAAGGAGAAATTGAAAAGAATGTACTCTTTCTCCTACAAATAAAACATCTTTGTTCTTGCATCTTTGTTTTTTTTTTGTGAGCGGAAAATATATCAAAATGTAAGTTGTTGTTCACCCCCAAAACTATGCACACTTTATGCATACAAAATTCATATATTGGACAAATATACATGGTCTGAAGAAATAAATTGTTTGGTGTTTGTTTGTTTATGGCCATTAATCTTCCTTTATTAGGAAATCATTGCTTTCCTGCTGATTCTGTCATGCTTATCCCACAGCTGATTGGGCAATGATTCAGAAACTAATGATTATAAGCCATGCTAATGGAGATGGATCTTTATATTCCTCATCATCTGTTATTGATGCAGCTAAATGACAAGAGACTGAACAATTGAGGGGATGCTCTGCTTATATGATGTCAAGACAGTAATCTGAACACAGAAATGCTCACAAATGTAACATTATTGCATTTAACTCTTATATTTATCAACCCATACAATAGATTTTCACCACAGCTATCCTCCCAAGTGTAGGCTTGCGTTAATCTTTTGATCAATAACTAAATCAATCAGAGATAAGTGATTAAAAATACATCTACAGTCTGCTTCAAAGAAATGTGTGATTGAAGATCTGGGAAACCTCACGTAAGCCATGATGTACAGTAGGAATTTTTTGTAGAAATATTCTATATAGATTCTATATACAGTAATCAAATGGACATTAATGCATTTTTATGTCAATACCACTGATGTATTTATGAAGTATATATGTTTTGAGCACTGAAGATTACAGAAACATCCACATAATGTCCCCTCTTTTCAATTTTAGAACAATGCAGATACTAAAAGGTGTGACTTAAATTGTCTTATACTATATTTAGCACTTTAAAACCAGTCTGACAGCTACATTATGTTTTTTGTACATAGCCTTTGCGATCACAATAAAGTTACAATCACAGCAAAAACTGGAAAATGAACACGGTTTTCTTCTAAATACTAATTTGCAACAAAACCAAACAATCCGTCCTAAATAACTCAGAAACAATGATGTTTCATTCCTTTATTTTCACGACTGGCTGACTTCATTTAGTCAATTGTCCATTTTGACATCCATCCCACCTCAAGAGATCAACCTGTATGTGTCTGTTATGTCTGCTTTTTAGTCTACATGACAAAATCTCTCTAAACTATGATTGAGTCTAGACTGCAGATCTTCCCCTCCGATAAAAACATACATTTCCGTGAAGTGCCGGACGACGCTGTTACCAAATAACAATTTCATACATCCTTGTCTCGGTAAATTGTGGTTTTCCCCTCAAATCTAAGCCTCCATCTACCTGTGCTTCAGGACACAGAAAGGTATTGGTCGCCTTCCAGAAGCACACTACAGCCTCACCACTAAAGACCGTCTCAACTTTAATGTCCATCTATCTAGCAGGATTAGGTTGATGGTTTCTGCAGCTGGTGCCGCCGAAGAAGAGGGAATATTTTTGGAAAAGAAATGAAAAGGGTAGAATGAGTCTTGAACCATTTTGATATATAACAAGTCAGAATTTGAAAGTATTATAAATTATACTGTAAACGCAACAGAATACAGTGAAAAAGGACCATGTAATGTTTTGTGTATTAACTCTGAACTTGCACATTTTGAATTTGGGGTGCAAATTTGTGCAAGGGCATTGTCTGAGGTCACAGCTTCATTCCATTACTTGTAACTCTTAATCAACTGAGATGCATTTAATGTTAAATCATTGTCTTCCTGCCAGCCCTCCCATTAAACTGCATGATCGCTTGAAATGGCCTCCATTAATGGGTGCTGAGACTCATTAAGACATGTGATATGACACATGGAGGATGTGCCTTCACCTCCTCCCTGTGAAACTGCCACATTAAACATATGGCCGGTCGAGAGGAGAACAGCTGTGTGTGTGTGTGTGTGTGTGTGTGTGTGTGTGTGTGTAGGCAGGGACATGCTGATACACGTGGAGCGAAAGATTGGAATCAGCACTTGTGTGTGTCCCAGCAGAGAAAGACATCCAAGGTCAATGTGCCCCACAGCATGAGCCCTGACACAAATCACACTTCACACTGAGTGTGTCTTAGATTATGACATAATAACGCACAATTGTGTCTGTTATTATTATTAGAGAACATGAGCAAACAACAAATTTGAATATTGAAATATATTAAAAGGTAATCAAATCCAATCACTATAAAGAACCAACAAACTCCAATGCATCTAAACAAAGGAACACAAACACATTTTTTATTCCATATACACCCATTTATCAGTCCATTTGTCTGCTTCAGTCTTAATGGCAATCCTTCCATCATCCATTACAGTAGCCCATTTCTTTATCAACCTCTCACCTCGCAACATAAACATGATGGATGGATGTCTTTTTCTGTGTCTTGTTCGTATTTTTGAGGGAATGAGCGAGACATATACAGAGTGAGGGAGCATGGGAGAGGGATTCAATTCAGAGAGGAATTGAAAAGACAGAGGTATGTCTGAGTCACTCATTTAACGCTTTAATCGTGTTTACCCAGTCTGGCGCTTTCGTGCTATCTGTGCGCGTGTTGTTTACCAGTCGCCGCAGTAGACTGCTCGGTTTAAGCGTGCGGTCTGAAGAGAGCGAACAGACAGTTGAATCCCCAGCAGGGGAACATATGGCTAAATTAAAAACAGGTCTAATTGTATTTCATTTCAGGGACCTTAATCAGACTCCTACTTCAATTAACTCTGTTAGTTCCAACACTTATCATTCAGAATGAAAACTGACACTTATGTCACTTATATCAGCTCACACAGGCACTTTCAATCTGGGTTGACTAAGACGAACTGCACTCTCAATGCACAATATTTCAGAAAATATAACAGATACGGCATAACATACTGTAGCTACAAGTGACAAAAGATGCCTCTTTTAAATATTTAAATTTAAGACAAAATCCCTAAACCCTTAGCTTTCATATTCATACATTTGAATACCGATTTGGTATTTCATTCTAACATCAAAGAAAGGAAATGATGACCGTAATGACAGTGATTTTTCATTCTATTCAAAGTTGGCATGACATTAGAAAGCATTCCTCATATAATAGGTTAACCAAACTAACAATCATGTCTTATTGCTGTTTCCAATGGCATTGTTGTGGCTTGAGTAACGCTCCATTAATTCGTTAAATTCGTTTATTTAGCTATTCTCTGGTGTGAGTTGGCTTGTGCATGAAAATGCAAAGCCACAAGGGCATGCTGGGAATATGAGCTTGTTCAAACCATGCCTCAACTTTCAGCAATACACAAACACACACACATTGCATAGTATACAACTGGAAGAATTTTGTGTATGTGTATAATAAGCTTTATATTGGTTGATAGTGAGTGGCTTATTAATATGACATTATTTTACAGCCAACATATTGTAATCAGTGGAGACAATCCATTTCATACCACAGTCAATACACCCCAATTACAAAACAGCAGACAATTATTGCTCAACAAGAGGTTTACAGTAGAACAAATCTGCTGTGAAGAAATTACACATGCACACACACATACAGATCAATAAATTGTGCTTACCACATTTGTCAGACATGACTGAGCCCTATTAATGTGTGCATGCAGCATAGCACATCTAATACCAGTTGTGTAGATGCCATTGGAATATCGAACACAAATCCAAGCGCTTATTTGATACAACCTGTCCAATGACAATGGTAGACACATAAACACAGGCAGGGACGAAAAAAGTAAAAATTCTCTCAATCGAGGATACAAACTTACATATTTTATAATGATTGCATTAATTGGGAATGTGTATATTTGGAATTCTCAAAAGTGCTTGAATTTCTCACAAATAAATATATATTTTTACTTACATGTACCACACACAATCAAATATGAACATAAAAAGTAAAAAATGTGATACTTAACGTATAAAATTACTCTCATTATCACAGGAGAAATATACCCAGCAGTATAAATACCTCTGGAATTACTGTCATTACCAGTAATATAACATCTATCATCAAAACCCTCAAGGTACTTTAAAACTATAGAGCTCTGATCCAGAAAACCAACTACAGATCTGTGAATCATAAAGTAAAATCTCTTTCTCAGCGAATCAATTCCTTTGATAACCACAAAACAACTACACAGAAACAAGCCATTAAAAATCATTTATTTGCCAAGGCATTTGTTGGGAAATAAAGCCCCACACACAGTATAGCACGTCAGAACTGGCAACGAGAGGATAAAGATTCACAACACAGGAATGTCAATGCGCTTTGATCACGTCTGCATGTAAATGGCAAAAATGATGTCACTGTCTTCTAAAACGCCTCTCAAGGCTACCGGGGTGCCTAGCAGCCATTATAACAGCGGGGACATGTTTCCACTTTTAGAAATGACTGAAATAAGAATGACTTTCATCAAACACAAACACACAGTCTGAATCACTGGCTGAATCATTATTTTGGAAATTAGTATTGCTGGTTATGTTTGTCTGCAGTACATGAAAAAATAATTGTGTAAAACAAAGACATGAAGACCAAGCAGAAGCTTTTCCTGATAGGATGCTTTGGCGGTGGTCTAAACAAAGCAGTAAAACTAAACCCACCAGCACTAACATCCCAACATCCGCCTTAAAGCAAATCACAATGTAATTAAAATTCATGACTCGGGAAGTGCCTGAAACAGTTTGTGTGCAGAGCTGTTGATAGAATGTAAACTACCTGCGGTCTTGGATAAAAAATGAATTTTTTGTATTCATGGTTGTTGCAACCATGTTTTATTAAACCTCAGACTAAAAGCTAGTGTGACTTACTTTCACACTTAAAGTTTAGTTCGCAAAAAATAACGCTAATGTTAAAGCTGTCAAGTGAACTCTTTTTCGCTTGCCAATTTTGCAGGAGGCACAAGGAACGTACACACTCGGGTTTGGACCCCAGCAAACCTGCCCAGTCTGAAAACACACTTACTGTATTTACTGTATGGCAAGTTTAGCTTTAAACTCTCAGATCATATTGTGTCTGTAAAAAATAAGCATGTGTCATACTTGTAGAATGATCTTGACTGGATTTAATGTGATAAAGAGTAAAACTGCTAATAATGGTGTGACAAGTATAAAAACTACTGCGGGCATCACATTGTGATCCTTTTTTTCATTAAATGTTTTTAAAGACTAAATATATGGCAAAACATATGGCATGATAGGTCTTTGTAAGTGAATCAATATACAACGACACCAAACTAGACCAGATTTTTCTTGAAATTGGATTCTACAGATAATGAAATCACAAGATGGGTCAAGCATATATATCAGTCAGAATCTCACCCTCACTGCCAGCAGCTGTAAAATATCTGGCCACCAGAAACATGTCAGCGAAGAAAACCTCTGCATATGAATTTAAGACTGGAAAAAGGAAACCTACAATTTACGTCATATTCCCCTTAAATTTACCAACGAGTGTCTACATGCGGTCTGTTGTCTGGTGAAGCCTGTTCTGTGCCGACCTATGGTAATCTTCCAAGATGAGGGGGTTATGTCTCAACGGGCTCTTAGATTTCGTCATGACCGGTTAACGGAGACTAAAATGACGTTTGTCCCTCTCCACGTAAGCCAACCAAGAACTCACCACACATCGGAGATAATCACAGCCTGTGCTGACCGAAGCATTTCCTACTAGTGGAAAACTCTACCCTAAATCCCATCGCACGACAAAAGTTTATTAAAGAAATATACAGTGGGTGAAATTCTCTAAAATTACTCTTCAGAAAATAAACACTGCCGTTGTACGTGAGACGCGCATAGTCCATGAAGTCATTATGGTGTAGATATACAAAACCAGACTGTGACATCTTTCAAGAGTTAATGGTACTGAATTGCGGGACTGATCTGTGTGTGTTTAGTAGCTCTGCGAGGGGACCTGAGCTTGAACCTTTGCTAATGTTCATGTGCAGCACATGCTCAGTGATCAAACCTGCTCCAGGTGGTATTGTATGAGCGGACACATATCAGAGTGACACAACCATCTGTCTGAATATTTCAGTCCCATAAAACAGAACACTGGAGAAACCTTTTACGCTGTCCAGGGTGAGAACATGCACTCATAAATATTCAAACATGCAGCCTATCTGTTAAGACTCATTTTGTTTTGTTTTTCCAAGAGAGTGACCAGAAGGTTCTGTGGTCAGAGTCTCCTTTAGGTTTAACCTGAAAATAAGAAACCTTTACAACGACACAACCCATGAGAATAAGGCAGCAAGCTAATTCAAGTCACACATCACTGACATCCAGCCTCAAGACCAGACATGAATGACTGTTTAGGATGACTTTTTAACGGCTTCTGAAAAATGAACAATGCTCTTAAGAAAAAGCCGTCCTAAAATAGCTCTTTAATTCAGAAGAAATGACTTGAGATTTACACAATGGCTTTTTACTGGGTAATGGACGCATTATGTGTACTCCAGAATGACAGACTTAAGCTTCAAGGGCTTTTCAAAGTGTTCACTATTAAAATGGAAATAATAACTGTAGGGAAAAAAGAGAAAATGGCCTGGGCTGGATTTAGATGAGCTTCTCATAAAATGAGTTGTCTTATTGCCGACTACAAAACAATGACTTTAATGATTGTGAATCAGGGGAGTTAAAAGGTTTTTAATTTTGTATGTGGCGAGTTGTGGGATTGCACATTCTGAAGCGTGTCCACTCAAAATACTGAATTTAAGCGATTTAAGTGTTTTACGCTGCTCTTGAAAGCAGCACAGGGCTGCATAGCAAAAGCACATCTGTAAGCAAGAGTTTTGCTATGTGTACTGCACTTTACTCAGCAAAAATAATGCAGTACAAACCTTTTTAAAACACTATGTGCTTTTATAAACACAATGTTGTTTATCAAATAATTATTTGAAAAAGTGACATTCACACAAACAACACTATCTACAAGTCTGAAGGATTCCAGGAGGCTTAAGAATTGTATAAAGTATTTACACATGGGCTTTGGGCTATGTTCGGTCATATGGGCCCGGTTTCACAGAAAAGGCTTAAGGGTAGTCACCGACCAAAATGAATGTTGGAGCTGTCTTAAATGAAAATAACATGCCCTGAAATATCTTAAGATATGTCAGTATCATTGTTTTGTCTCATGATGAACACCAGTAATGTTTTTTCAAATGCATTTTTTATAAAAGTGACTTATACTAATTTATCTAAGGCCTAGTCCTGGCTTAAGCTAAGCCTTGTCTTTGAAACCGGGCCTTACAAAAAAATTAAAGGTCCAATGTGTAATGTTTTGAAGGAGCTATTGACAGAATTGCAATAAAATATACATAACTATGTCATCAAAGGTGTATAACGACCTCACATAATGAAGCGTTTTTATTACCTGAGAATGAGCTACTTCTATCTACATACACCACTGGTCCCCTTGCATGTAATTCGCCATGTTGTTTCTACAGTAGCCTTAAAGAACAAACTGCTCTAAACTGCTGCCGCGCGTTTCGTAAATACATGATCTCCTTCGGCAAAGCTGCAAAAACGTGACGACATCTTAGTCCTGTGTCAGCCAACGTAGTTCTTCGAAAGCAAGGGGGAGAGGTGGAGTGAGCCGTTGGTTGCAGTTCGCAACCTCACCACTAGATGCCGCTAAATTTCATGCACTGGACCTTTAAAAAAGGAAACTGAAAAGAAAACTAGATATTTGTGGATCTGTTGTGTGAGAAAGTGAAGCTCTAAATACACTCTTAAAAATAAAGGTGCTTAAAAGGGTCTTTACATCAAGACCATTTTTGGTTCAACAAAGACCCATTCAGTCAAAGGTTCTTTAAAGAACCATCTCTTTCTTGCCTTTTTATAATCTGACATCTTTGGATATATAACATATAACATCTTCGGATGTTAAAGGTTCTTCTTGTAACCATTTAGACAAAAAAGTTGATTCTATGGCATCGAAAAACAGCTTTATTTTAAGAGTGTACAGTAAAAGCCCAAGAATACCTACTACTGTATCAGTCAAAATACACGTAAAATCATAAACGCATAAAATGATAAACACATACATCACAAACACGCACACTCTCATGAATTGTGAAAGAGCTGAAAGTGAAGCGATCACACGCACATACACACACTCTCCTGCTTGGTGTGTGTTAACAAGGCTGTGGCCCATGGGAATGGTTTCAGTCAGCAGTAAGTGAGTGAATAAATGCTGTTTCAGCAGAGAGAGGCAGAATCTAAAGAGAGGACTCGTGTTTAAAGCTACAGCACCTATGCCAAGACAAGACACACGAAGAGCACATCCATTATTTAAGAGGTTCATTCCACAGAAAATCTGCCAGGCAGATTTAATACACCATATCATTTAACATCCTCAATCACCACCACTGAAACAAACTGAGCAAATCAGAAACAACTGGGATTAATGGACAGGCGTGAACGTTTGCAGATTAGGAACATTATAGGAATTCCCACAGTAGCCTAGTTTTACATTCTTCTGGAATGATGTTTCCAACAAGAAATGTTTTACTAAGCAAATTTCATTTTTTAATTTAGCTTTTTAATTTTTTTTAAACTTGTATTACATCAAACATCTTATGTCTGTGCACAAATAAATTGTTTAAACACAAGCTGCTCTGTGCACTCTTGGGGTCATATTCATACTGACTGCATGCACTATTAATCTGCTCAAAAAATCTCTTTCTTGCCTGAAGCTACTCCTTTGCTACAGTACTTGTCTTAGTACAGTAGCTTCAAAGAAGTCTTTGTGTAATTATGAATCTTAGAGGTGGAGAAAATATTAAGAAAAACAGCAAGGCTGAACATTTATGAAAAGCAAGTTAACATTGAACAGTATCATGTTAAAAAAAAAAACCCACTATGCTCCCTTTCCAGTACCATGGCTCATCCGAAACAATCTGTACTGTAGTTAGCTCCACCTATACAGTATGGCCACACCACACTGTGCTTTATTCCTCCAGGTGGAAACAGGCAGATAATGAAAATGGAATTTGTTTATAGGCAAAAATACACACAGGCACAAATATTGCAATGCCAAGCAGTTCACAGATTTATCTAAATCTCATGCCATACAATATAAGGCCACTAGGACAAACAAAAGAGAGAGGGAGAGAGAGAAGCGAGAAGGGTAATGATGCTTGTGTATTGTCTTGAACAGCATCTGAGAAGCACTGATGTATGTATTAGTTTATACTTCTTATATTATGACACAAATGCACAGAGATATACACAAACAATAAAGTGTATCATTACTGAACGTACCCACTGAGGTATGCAGTAATGTCCTTACAATTCTTACAAGAATGTACAGTAGCAAGACACATCATATGCTGAACCCACAAAATACTGTGCATAAAATGTTCTGTATTAAATGAATAATAAAGCTCAACTGAATATATGTCACTAAATCCTGAAAGTAATATAGACTGGAATGGGGTGGGTCTATACCCTAAAATCTACTATGTCTGGGTGTGTACAGTATATTACAAACATAGCCTACTGTAAGTCATTTTCATAAATGTATGTCATAAATATATGCACTAGTGTGCTTTAAATGCATGTATGACAGAGGTGTAAAGAGTACCTGAAAACCATACTTAAGTAAAAGTACAGATACCTTGCAGAGAAAATGACTCCATTACAAGTTACAAGTCACCAATTCCAAAACAACTTCAGTAAAAGTCTTAGAGTATCTGATTTTAACAGTACTTGAGTATTTTACTCATACTGAATGTAGGCTCAAAGCAGCACTAGTCCTCAACACTTAAGAGACACGTCAGTGAAAAACAAGAAACAGTTGATTTGTGAGGAGAGCAATCGCATTTATTTTC
>NC_079904.1:8497979-8539213 GCF_024868665.1 Triplophysa rosa | reverse complement strand
GCAGAATGAAAAAGTGCGTTTTGCAGGGGAACAGAGCTTTTAAGCAAAATCCTTTCTGAGCAGTCAGAAGGTCAGAAATATGAGTTTTGCACTGAAAACAGCATTTGTGTTAAAGGCTCTGTAGAGCAAACGAAAAAGTGACGTTTTGTCAGGGGAACAGAGCTCGTTGGTGAAAAGCTCTTTCTGAGCAGTCAGGAGAGTCAGAAATATGAGTTTTGCATGAAAACAGCATTTTGTGTTAAACTGCCTGAGAGCAGAGAAAAAGTGCGTTTTGCAGTGGAACAGAGATCGTGTGGAGAAAAGCTCTTTCTGAGCAGTCAGGAGAGTCAAGAAATATGGTTTTGCATGAAAACAGCATTTTGGTTAAACGGCCTGAGAGCAGATGAAAAAGTGCGTTTTGCAGCTGAACAATGAGACTCGTTGGAGAAAAGCTCTTTTGAGCAGCCAGGAGAGTCAGAAATATGAGTTTTGCAAAGAAAACAGCATTTTGTGTGTAAACGGCCTGAGAGCAGATGAAAAAGTGCGTTTTGCAGGGAACAGAGCTCGTTTAAGCAAATCCTTTCTGAGCAGTCAGGAGAGTCAGAAATATGAGTTTTGCACTGAAAACAGCATGTTGTGTGTAAACGGCCTGGAGCAGAATGGTGGGGGAACAACTCTTGATGTCTGAGCTCAGATCATGAGGTTGCACTGAAACAGCATGGTAAACGCCGAGAGAGCGAAAGTCCGTTTGGGGGCAGTTGTGGGAAAACTCTTTCTGAGCATCAGGAGTCAGAAGAGTAGCATAAACAAATTTGTGTTAAACCTGAACACGAATGTGTTTTGCAGGGATTGTTTCAACCTTGTCGAACTAGAAGCAGATTATTTTCGAAATGCTTTGAAACGGCCTGAGAGCAGAGAAAAAGTGCGTTTTGCAGTGGAACAGAGCATCGTTGGGAAAAAGCTCTTTCTGAGCAGTGCCAGGAGAGTCAGAAAATATGCGTTTTGCACGAAAACAGCATTTACGTGTTAACGGCCTGAAGAGAATGAAATAGTTGCGTTTTGCACGTGAGAACCAGAGCATCTAGTTAGAAAAATCCTCTTTCATGTAGCGTCGGAAGAGTCAGAAATATGAGTTTTGCACTGAAAACAGCATTTGTGTTAAAAGGCCTGTGAGCAGATTGAAAAAGTGGTTTTGAGGGGAACAGAGCTCGTTTGGTGAAAAGCTCTTTCTGAGCAGTCAGGAGAGTCAGAAAATATGATGTTTAGCATTGAAAACAGCATTTTGTGTTAAACGGCCTGAGAGCAGATATGAAAAAGTGCGTTTTGCAGTGGAACAGAGCTCGTTGGAAAAAGCTCTTATCTGAGCGATTCAGGACGAATCATAAAAATGAGTTTTGCAGCGAAAACACATTTTGTCTGAGAAGGCCTGCAGAGCAGAATGAACAAATGTGTTTTGCAGCGGGACAGAGCTCATTGGTGCAAAGCTACTTCTGAGCGACTCGACCATCAGAAATATGAGTTTTGCACTGAAAACAATTTTACGCGAGGGAATAGTGTGTTGCACGAACTGTTGGGAAACTTCGGGCATCAGAGAGAAGAATATGAGTTTCACAAAAAATCGTTTTTAGGTCGCCTAAGTTGAAAATGTTTCACAATGAACAGAGTTAGTTGGTGAAAAGCTCTTTCTGGCGTAGGAGCTTCAGAAATTGAGTTTTGCACATGAAAACACCATTTTAGTTCAGAACGGCCTGAGATCGCAGGAAAAAAGTGCGTTTTGCAGCAGAAACAGACTCGTTCGTGAAAAGCTCTTTCTGGGCAGTCAGGAGATGTCAGAGAATATGAGTGTTTGCACTGAAAAACAGACATTTTGTGTTAACAGCCTAGACAAATGGAAAAATATGTGTGTTTTGCTACAGGGAAGAGAGCTTGTTGTGTGAGAAAGCTCTTTATAAGCGAAGTCAGAGAAGTCAGGAAAATATGAGTCTTAGCACATGAAAACAAGCATTTTGTCTCAGAAGGCCTTCAGAGCACGAACGAAAGAGTGCGTTTTGCAGGGCGAACAGAGCTCGTTCGTGAAAAGCTCTTTCTGAGCAGTCAGGAGTGTCAGAAATATGAGTTTTGCACTGAAAACAGCATTTTGCTTCTAAACCGAGGCATAAGGCTGCAGACGAGTGCGCAAAGTTGCCTAGATCAAAACATGAATTTTGCACTGAAACACTTTTGCCAACGAGGAGTGAAACATTTGAGACAGAGTAGCCAAAGCTGTTATTCGGCGAACTCATGAATCCAGAAACATCGAGGTCTGACTGAAAACAGCATTTTGTGTACTACATCTGAAGAGAAATGAATAAGTGCGTTTTGCAAGTGAACAGAGTTAGTTGTGAAAAGTTTTTTGGCGTTCAGGATGCCAGAAACATTAGTTTTGCACTGAAACAACATTTTGTGTCTAAAGGCCTGAGAGCAGAATGAAAAGTGCGTTTTGCAGGGCGAACAGAGCTCGTTGCGTGAAAAGCTCTTTCTGAGCAGTCAGAGAGTCAGAAATATGAGTTTGCACTGAAAACAGCATTTGTGTTAAACGGCCTTAGAGCACGTATAGAAAGAGTGCGTTTTGCAGGGGAACAGAGCTCGTTGGTGAAAAGCTCTTTCTGAGCAGTCAGGAGGTAGAATATGAGTCTTGAACTGAAACAAGGCATTTTTGTGTTAAACGTGCCTGGGAGCAGAATGGAAAAAGTGCGTTTTTGCAGGGAAAGGAGCTCGTTTGTGAAAAGCTCTTTCTGAGCAGTCAGGAGAGTCAGAAATATGAGTTTAGCACTGAAAACAGCATTTTGTGTTAAACGGCCTGAGAGCAGAATGAAAAAGTGCGTTTTGCAGGGAACAGAGCTCGTTGGAGAAAAGCTCTTTATGAGCAGCCAGGAGAGTCAGAAATATGAGTTTTGCAAAGAAAACAGCATTTTGTGTTAAACGGCCTGAGAGCAGTATGAAAAAGTGCGTTTTGCAGGGGAACAGAGCTCATTAATGCAAATCCATTTCTGAGCAGTCAGGAGAGTCAGAAATATGAGTTTTGCACTGAAAACAGCATGTTGTGTTAAAAGGCTTGTGAGCAGATTGAAAAAGTGAGTTTTGTAGCGGAACAGAGCTCGTTGGTGAAAAGCTCTTTCTGAGCAGTCAGGAGAGTCAAAAATATGTGTTTTGCATTGAAAACAGCATTTTGTGTTAAACGGCCTGAGAGCAGTATGAAAAAGTGCGTTTTGCAGTGGAACAGAGATCGTGGGAGAAAAGCTCTTTCTGAGCAGTCAGGAGAGTCAAAAATATGTGTTTTGCATTGAAAACAGCATTTCGTGTTAAACGGCCTGAGAGCAGTATGAAAAAGTGCGTTTTGCAGTGGAACAGAGATCGTTGGAGAAAAGCTCTTTCTGAGCAGTCAGGAGAGTCAGAAATATGAGTTTTGCACTGAAAACAGCATTTTGTGTTAAACAGGCTTGTGAGCAGATTGAAAAAGTGAGTTTTGTAGCGCAACAGAGCTCGTTGGTGAAAAGCTCTTTCTGAGCAGTCAGGAGAGTCAAAAATATGTGTTTTGCATTGAAAACAGCATTTTGTGTTAAACGGCCTGAGAGCAGTCACGAAAAAGTGCGTTTTGTAGGGGAACAGAGCTCGTTGGAGAAAACCTCTTTCTGAGCAGTCAGGAGAGTCCGAAATATGAGTTTTGCACTGAAAACGGTCAAAGGTCAACGCAAAGGGTGCGGGGCCCCCTCACAGCGTGGGTGGTCCGGAAGTAATTCAACCCCCCCCCGCAAAGGTCAAGGGTCACCATCAATCATTTTGACACTATGTCCCCTATATATACTACTCCCCTGGCCTGGAAAAACAATATTCTTACTGTAGTAGAGTACCACTTCAGAAATCTTAATGAAATCAAGCAGTTTAAGTGACGTTGATATGTGATAAATAAACACAGAAACAATTCGAGCCTGGATACACATGCGGTTTATTTATCTACACTACAGCGGAACTAAAATCAACTAGCTAACACAAATCAAACATTAACAAATAAACATATAAACGTAAAACAGTAGAGAATGAAAGAAATAGACAAAACAAAGAAAATGGCAGTATTAAATCAGCTATTCACATCTGCACAAACCATCGAGGACAATCTCCTTATTTAAAAGGGGCAAAGCTTATACGCAACTACTTATCAATAGTTCAGATACTTGCATTGGCTTCTTTGTTTTTCGGGACACGTGCTGGCGCACGCGTATCAAAGGGTCCTGGTGTGTTCAGGGCAAGCAGTGAGTCCGTCGGATTTAGCTGAAGCAAACTGCCGGAAGAAGCTGTCTCCGAGGAGAGACAGGTCTCGAGAGGTTGAAAGAACACAAGCGAGCGAACACAAGCGAGCGGACAGATGTTTTAACTCCGAGGGCGTCACGCCCCTCCGAGGTGGGCGATCCAATGTGATGAGATAGTTTTGGGCGCGAAAACATGTTTCTTTGTCCGGCACGCCAGCTCATTTGCATTTATGGGAGTTTGGAGCAGTAGATAGTTTTAGAATAAAATAAAGTGAACATGGTATAAAAATACATTACTGTGCTATACACCATATTCTAAGAAATGAGAAGAGGAACATTTTGATATGACCCATGAAAGGGTTACAATCACATTGACCTGTAGTTTTGTACAAGAATGTAAATATAAACAGAAATACCATGACGCACACATGCATTGGAGGATATATATTGTAGGTGAATAACGGTGAGACAAAAATACAACATGGGGGTATACGGATATGCACTTTAAACCAGTCTTTTGTTACTAAATAGAGAGAAAGAGAGATTCTTTTGGAATAAACCGAGGCTCTCAGCTTGTGGGCTACATGGTTTTTGTCAATTTGGTGAACAGCCCTGTCCTCCCCCACCCGAACCTCCTTTGAAGCCCGGGGGGGTGTTTAGACAGGCCCATTTGCCCAGACTCGTCAGTGCCTGCTCGAAGTCCTGCTGAGAGGTTACTGTGTTTTTCGATCACAGATGGTAAACTTTGATCCGACCATACCCTACATCTGCATATGTGATCTTATTTTGCACTTTGGTCTGTTGGATTTCTACTTGTCTTTTCATTACCTCACATCCTCCATATGCCACGCTGTGATTTCCACTGCAATTACAACATTTTAGTTGAGTATCTTTCTTACATTGCTTGTATTCGTGATCATCTCCACATCTAGCACACCTTCTTTTTCCTTTACATGTAAGTCCAGTATGGCCAAATCTTTGGCAATTATAACATCTCACTGGTAACGGGACATATTCCCTCACACTATATGTGTCATGGTCCTGCCTCCTTACTCATGATTTTCCGGTCTAGTGGCAGGATCGTGACAGATCCCTTGTGTTTAGTGTAGAGAGAGAAATGACATTGTTTGTTTTGACCTGCCATGCTGTCTCTCTGGGTCTCGTCATTGGCCCCGCCCCCTCGTTCTCTCGTTCGGCTTTCCCTGAGTGTTCCATTACCCAAACCTGTCCCTTGTTAATTATCCTTTGTTTGTCTCCCTATGAAATGCCCTCATGTTCATTGTCCTGTGCTCGGTCATTGTTTTCAGTGTGCCACTAATGTGCTTACCTGTTTGTAGAAGTCTCTGTGTTTGCTCGTGTTTCTGCTTCCTTGCCTTGCCTGTGGATTATATGTTTTGTGAGTTACCTTGCCCTGCCTTTGCCCATGCCATGAACCGGTCGGAGCCAGAAGTCTCAGTCCAGTCCAAGTCTCCGTCCCCGTTGGTCAAGATCCCAGAGGATCGTGCCATGCAGATCGGAGTCGTGGGCATCACCGCACCGCCCGCCTCGCTCCCTGCAGTCTCTCCTCCACCAGTCAGTCTTCGAGGCAGGAGAAGGAGGAGGGAGTCCTGGAGTTCCTCGTCGGAGGCATCCAACCTGGAGCCAACCGCGCCCTTCACCTCATTCCTTCAGCCGACCACCAGTCGGGTGGTTCAGCCGAAGAAGAAGAGGCAACGGAGGGGGGTGCGGAATCCAGCCCAGCCGGTGATCCAGCCGGCATCCCAGCCGGTAATCCAGCCGGCGTCCCAGCCGGTGATCCTGCCGGTGATCCAGCCAGTGTCCCAGCCGGTGATCCAGCTGGTGTCCCAGTCGGTGATCCAGGCGGCGTCCCAGCTGGTGACCCAGCCGGCGGCTCAGCCGGAGTCCCAGCCGGTGACTCAGCCAGCATCCAGTCTGGTCCAGTCCGATTCGTCTGGTGTCCCAGCCGGCGTTCCAGCCGGCGTTCAGCCCTGTCCAGCCGGCCTTCCAGCCGGCGTCCCAGCCAGTGACCCAGTCGGCGTCCCAGCCGGTGACCCAAGGGGGGATCTAAGTTGGAAGTGGGAAATCCGATTCGCCCAATGGCAATTTACGTGGCTGGGGTGGAGACCATTCACATAAGTCTGACGTGGGCATTGAGATGCCGCCAAGTGGAAGCCCATTGAACTGCAGCATTGGGCATTAAAAAGGGGGAAGCAAAAATGCATTTGCCGCGCATCTCCATGAAGCACCAGCCGCAGGCAACGGGTGCCGTGCTTCTCGCGGGCATCTCTGGGATGCGTGGACGTCGTCGTGCGGCCCACCAAAAATTTTGGGTGTCCGGCGCGCAGCGAACGGGAAACCGCGTCCGGCTCCGATACAAATAAACTGAACGTAGATACCGGATGCCCTTACGGCATGGAACCACAGCACGAGCACATATTTATGCACGTTCACACCGATTGCCAACAAAACACAGACATATGACTTATTATCACTTATCACGTGCAGTTCATGTCCGGCATCTTTTAGCACTGGGACCGCAACATCTATCAGTTTCAAACGATCTCCAAATCCAGCATTATATCCACCGTTTATAAAGTATCCATCACTGAAATGCCGTGAACAAACAGACACACCTAAACTTCACTATAGCAAGAGTAATGAGCCAATCTTTAAGCAGCGCAGACAATCTTGATGGCAATTGGGTCTCACTCGTCGGTTGGCGTGTGGGTGGGCTCTTTCTTTTGCCTTGCCGTGCTTTTCCGGAAGAATTGTCCAATAAAAGGAATAGGATCCCTGTTATGAAACAGGGATCCAGACTTTAATAAAAAACTTTCCGAAACAAGTTGGATTGCTGAGTGAATGTATCAAGCACAGAAATACTATGTCATACGTCCAACTCATTTTTTAACAAGTTGACCATGTTAAGCATGAGAAGTTGAACAGTGTAAAGAAGTCAGAAGGCATGACATAGCATGTTACCTACACTTTAAATGTACCACACACATAAAGTCATAGCTAGCATTAGCCATTGAAGATCCTGTGTTGTGTGTGTGTGCTGTACTCTGCTGGGAATCTAATCTCACATCCCCTCATCTCTTTCTCTCCTCCCCCTCTCACTCTCTCTACTGCATTGGTGCTTGTGCTTTCCTCAGTGATGATGTCACTGGTTCAGTCAGTCTCAGCATCAACAACCATCAGAGCCATTTTGGCTTCTACATTACAAGGCACTCAAACGTCTCTCCTCCAAGAAACCTTCATCTGTCCGTGTAGGCCTCACTGGGCACCCAGCTATACCTATATACTTGGAATAATAAAGAAACCTCAGTTAAAAGAGGGAAAAGGAGATTGTTTTCGACATTAGAGGAAACGCTACAATTAAGAGAATTTGAGACACCAGAACAGGAGGTAGTAGGGATTAGATCTGTAGAGTCAATAGCAAAGGGAATCAGTAGGTCATCGTTGTAAAGGTAAGAATTATTTCATTGTTATCCTGTTCTAAAGAATAATGCAGTATTAATGAGGCTTTTTCTGTTTATTTGGTGTTGGATCATCTGGGTGGGACTTCTTCGGGGTGCGGCCATTCATATCCTGTCAACAAATGCAGACATTATTATAAAAAAGAGAAGTGTTTTATTGAGTATTGGAACAGATGTTGCTCACAGTAAATGGCCATTTGTCCCTGTGTACATATTTCTAAATGCAAGAAGGACAAATGCATTGTAATTCATTGTATTACGTTGGCAGGCATACAGTACAGTCACATAGATAGTGATAGCTAGTGAATCATGATTTTGTCTTTTTCTTGTCTAATTTTCTTGTATATTAATTGTTTTAATTTAAATTAAAACTACTCAACAGTTATAGATTCTTTGCTGAGGTCTACCAGAAGTTAAGTTTGGGCTACATAATGTTTGTTTATGTTGTTGACAAGTCTATTTATTAAATTGAATAGAAAAATGAGAGTCAGGATTAAGGATTTATGTAGATTTCTTTACATTTCTAAACACAATAATTGGCTAATTAAAACTAAGGAAAATAATGGAAATTTGGTATACAGTTATGATTTTAGAAAAATATGCTGTTTTAATGGAGATTTTCAGATATAATTTGTTTTTCTTTTTTATTTGTAATATTTCTCCGTAATAATGTTTATCTGGAAGGGACATCCAACCTTCTGCATGGACACAAAAGTTGATTTGAAATAATAGCTCAACTGTTACGAATCGACATTGCATTAGAATAGAGACAGGGAAATTACACATTAAGCATACTGTTTAACCTGTAGAGTCAAGATAACCTGGATGAGATGTGCAGTTTTATCAGTTATTATCGAAGTAGATCAGACCTTGGAATGTCGTGACTGGCCAATGAGAGTCAAGTATTCCAGAGAGCTAAGAGTAGATAAAATGATCTAAAAATGTTTCACAATAATTACTTCTATATCTACTTAATTACACAAAAACACTGCAGCGTTTTACTGGGACTGTCTTATAAACTGGCATGGGTTCTTGGGATTCTGGTCTGAAGAGTATATGTGGGATGGAGTAATGAGAATCCTTTATAAGACTGATCTCCTCTGACACCAGAATGTGACTCAACGTGATGTCAGTCTAAATTAAAATTGCATTATTTTATTAATTTATTATTATAATTATATTTATAATAATAATTATTATAAATTATAATTATTAAATAATATTATATAAAAATTATAATTATTATAATTTATTATTTTTATTAACCCCTTGGGTACAAGGCAAAATACACTTGTTGAGGCTATAAATATTCCCTGACACATTAATTGAAAGCTGACATAACATAACAAGGCTGAGCTGAACTGAGTTTGTGGCAGCCAGTTCTGTTATTGAGCCATTGTAATCCGAGAAAGCGTAATGATATTTAGATAGTCGTGCAGTTCCTTTGTTGCTGCTGGATGGGTCCGGTGTCTCTCTGGATCCGTAGCTGACCATGCAGAATCTTTACAAAAGAATTGCATGCATTTTGAAAAACATCAGATGAAAAAGTTCTTGATATGCTTTTCATCCACTCATGCAATGTCTTTATAGATACAATAGAAACTCATATATTGCTATGGTCTGCCAAACAAGATGTACAAGATTAAATTTAATTAGGAACGGAGAAGGGTCTAAATCAATATTCCTTTGCTGATGTACAGTCAAACCAAAATGTATTCAGACATCTTCAACAATTCTCACATTATCACAGTTTATTCGCTATAGTTTAGAAAATGGTAATAAAATATGACAATAACTCAGTTAAACTGTGTCAGAACAAATTAATCTTGATAATGTTAGATAACTTTGATAGAAAGGTATGTAATAAATTCGTTTGAATAGCTGCCAACTGTTAAATTTAAGTACACAATTAAATAATATCAATTTAGGACAACCAATTGCCAAGCAATGGTTAATTTTGTTCAGTCTGTGGTGTAAAAAGGTAACATTAACAATCAAAGAAAAAGCATGGTCAGGTCAAAGTGTCTCAATAATTTGGTCCCAAATTTGTATCAATTTTACTGGTTGTCCACTGTATGAAGAATGTTTGGGTATAATATGTCCTCACTTAAATAAATGAACAATGGTGTCCTGCATCCACTGGTAAAAATATTAAAAATGATATCTGGTGTCTGAAAATGTTTTGGTTTGACTGTATGAGTAGTTAACATTAAAAGTTTGACAGCATGATATGGCCTGCTACTGTGCTTTTAACCATTTTAATCTCCATTTTTAATGTTTACAAAAAAATGTTTATTGATTTATATTTAAATCAATTTATATTTATTCATTTTTTTCAACCTTATCATAATTGTTCTTGTTTTATTACATTAAATTAACAGATTTTTTTGTCAAATTGATTTATTTGAGGTAGATGTCAAAAATATTAACCATATATGCAGTCATATGTTGCGGATAAGCCCCAGGCCTCATACTAATTGGCTATGCATAATACTGATTGGCTATGAGAGTGTTATGTTTGATTTCTCCTAATTACACAGCCAGCACTATGTACATATACAATATTTTTTTCAACACAAACACAGAATAGACGTTTAGCAAATATTCACAAAATTGTTTGTTCAGGTTTGTTTAGTTTGAGTTAAATTTTCAACAGTGTTTCCCTAAAATCACTTTACCTTTAATGATGTCCCAGGTTTCTGTTTGTTGAGATTAGTTTTGCTTTATTTCTCACGTGGCAGGGGTGAGCACTGACCTGGACATTTAAAAGACAGCTCTCACCGAGACATGGCAGGGGCCTCAGTGAAGGTGGTGGTGAGAGTTCGCCCCTTCAACTCTCGTGAGATTAGTAAAGAGAGCAAGTGCATCATCCAGATGTCTGGAAACACAACCAGTAAGTTTTCCACTGCACCTGAGATCCTGTACTCCTGTGTTTATGAGCCCTGACTGAGTGTTTGACCTCATCTGCAAGGATGTCATAGGGCAGCCATTTTGAGTCATTATGGGACAGTCCTTAACTTATTCATTAAGCTGGAGGTAAATAAACATACCAGCGAGTCTTATCCAACGTGAATTCCAAATTCTAGTGTGGCTGCTAAAAATTTAGGGCCATTAAAACAGAGATAAAATAGGATGTTGTAAAGAACTTGTCACAACAGACAACTACAATTTCAATTGAAAGTGATAATATGTTGTGTGTCACTTTTGACAGTTGGTTAGCAACCTTTTCTTTTTGCCGGTTGAGTGAAAAAAAATATGGAAACACGTTGTTTTCTGTCATTGATTTTAAGCAGTTACTGCTTTAAAGTTAGTCAAACCACTTTGACATGACCATGTTTTTTTCTTTAATTGCTAATACTACCCTTTTACAGCACAGACTGAACAAAATTATGCATTGCTTGGTATTTGGTTGGCCTAAATTGGTAATTGTGTAATTAAATTTGACAGCTGACAGCTATTTAACCTAATTTATTGTATACCTTTCTATCAAAATTACCTGACATTATCAAGATACATTTGTTCTGACACAGTTTAACTCTTAAGTTCTTGTTATTTTTTATTACAATTTTCTAAACTGTAGCAGATAAATTGTGAGATTTGCTCTGACTGGCCATGGAAGGCAGATGGCATTAGAGGGAGGGGTTTCTTAGGCTAGAGAAAATATTCTGGAATATGATTGGACTAAAATCCCATGTGCAGAAAGTGATCAATATTTTTAACATTTTTAAATTGTGGATTTCAATTTTAGGGGTCTTTGAGAAAAAAAACAGTGTAATGTGTTTTATAATGTTATAGAGTGCTAAAAATGTATGTATTTTATATATCAAATTTCAACATGGATAATTTTCTCTCTCATAGATCTTTGTTGATTGTCCCCATTTACAAAAAAAAAAACTTAAAACGTCTCAAGACAAAATAAAAAAAGGCTGAGCATTCCCTGCAATGGAATGGCCGTCTAATCACTCTCATTTATCAAACGATCGTACCCCAGAAAACTGCATACTTGCTTCCACGCAAAACTTGGCATTTATCAAAATGGACGTGAGTGGTTGCAACGATCAAATCTCAGGACAGGTCTCAGCTCGTGTACGCAAGTTTTGAGATAAGGTGAAGGTCCGTATAGGCTTTGCCCTTTTGATAACTGAAAAGGAATATTAACAATTATAAATATAAAAAAAATCGTTTAGTATAACAAATGTAAAAATAGATTCCAAAGCTATTTTTTATTTTCATTACATTAATAAAGTATTTTATTTTCTAGCCTAATTATATGAACATTTAATTGTTTGAAATGACAAGGTTAACGTGTGCTTTGGTGTAAAAAAACTGATGAGATTTTAGGCTACTTCTAAGATAATTTACGACAATTAAAATACATAATTAAAAGTAAAACAATAAAAACTACAATAATCAATATAATTACAAGCTATGTGTAAGTTTATCTATTTGCAAGGTGATAGCTTCTTTGTGTGAAAAATATGCATTCTAATGAAAACAGACAACACGCATGCTTTAATGTTTTTTTTTTTTAATTAATGTTTATTTGTGCTTTGGTGTGTGTGAAAGAGGTGCACTGGGTCACAGCTCCAGGCTGGTTTGTGGGGGCTTAAGACCGCTGGTTCTTGCCTCCGACAGATCTGAAAGAGAAAAAATAAATGAAGCAAACATAAAACTGTGCGTGTTTGATTTATGCATCCTGAAATACAAGAATAGCACCAATAGATTTTAAACATTTATCATCTTTAGAAACATGCATCCGTCTCCTCTGCCACAGACCATTTTTCTTCACCCAAATGAAGAACATTTTAAAAACTTTTCACATATACACATTATTCTGTACTTGCGCTGCAAAAATGATCAGTAATTTATACCTACATTCGTTTTTACATTAACACATTAATGTAGGATAACTCAAACAAAGTCCTTCAAGACTAAGTCAGATTTTTTTTTTAAATGCACTACACAAACAAAGTCATTGAAAGTATTGTTGTTTTAAATGTAAAACATAATAGTGAAACAATAATAATTTGCGGTGAAATTTACAAAACATACATATCGAATAAAAAATACAAACCTGATGAACTGCAGTTCGGTTCATTGCGCCAACGCTGTTGACCGCAGCAGTGATGTTTTCCCAAACAGTTTTTTTTTGTTCTGCTTTTCAAGGTTAAAATTTAAATTGCCAAATCGGAAAAGTTGCTCTTTTTGGCCGGATTATGTTTCTCCATCTCACAAAATCTAGTGGCGAGGTGTCTACACCCTGAATTTATAGGGGCATGATATGTAAATTAAGATCAATTTCAGCCGCCACATTTATCAAGGTACGGAAAGTTAAATGAATCACACGTGAGCGTTGTCGTAAGCTGATTATTTCGCTAGGATGTACACTGGTTTCTACATTCGTTTGATAAATGAGGGCCAGTGTACCCTGCCTGGGCCCATGATACTGTGAGAGGTTCCAGCCCTCCCATCACCATGCAGATGATGAGTGGTCTGATAATAGATAGATCGAATTGTCATTGCACATCAGAAACATGTTTTTGTTCTAAAAAAATATGGCATGTGAGTGTGCTTTAAATCATGTGAGAATAGAGGGATCTTGTAGGAGACAGGCGAGAGATTCTATTTCTTATCTGCCTGGCAAGGCAAAGCTATCTGTCAATAATGGATGAGATGTTGTAAAATATTTAGAGTTGGCCTATAATTTAGCTTCCCCCCTTCTACCTTGAGGCAAACATGCCCATGGTTGTAATTTTACCCAAGAGCTTTGTGGAACTTTGAGAGGTGTTAAATATATTCAATGTGGAATTTAGGATACTTCAGTGGGCCAAAATAAATAGTTAAAATGGCAACCACACCTCTTTCTGTTCATAAAAACACAAGACACAAAATTGGTCTTGATGATAGTAGATGTAATCTTACACCACTGTACATGATATTTACTGAACTCGTGATCACCTAGATCACCAAACCAAGTTATTTTTGTTGCAAGTCAATGGTGGAGGATGTGATTATTAAATTGTGGTGGTTAGTAGTGAATTTCTTTTCCAACTGTTATTCCTGGAATAGTCCCAGTTAAAATCATAGTGTTAGTGCTTAGCTACTACCTGTATGCATCTTTGACATACAGTATACTTTAAATTGCGGGAGTAATGTTGGATGATTAACCTTCATCAAATTGAAATTCTTACACACTTCTGATTACTTCATAATTTTGACAATCCATTTACACAACTTCTTGAAACATTCTTGTTAGAAATTTTGGGTAGGTTTTTAGTTGGATTGTAAATAAACATAGCTATTGCATCTGTTCCTAATTATCTCTGTGAGATAATTGATATGTCAAAGAAGATATGTCAAATCAACCTATTTTTTATTTTTTTCTATTTTTAGAGAAACAAGAGCAACATCAGTAGTGATGAAAGCTAAAATATTGAGCCACCGATGAATAATAATTAAGTAATCAACAATTTGTAGAGGGAGGTAAAAATGACAATTTTCAGCTGAAATTTGGAGCCATATTACAGGGGATAAAATGACATGAGAAATATGCCAGCATCAGAATTTAATATTTACATAGAGATCAGTGTTAGTAAAATATGTTAATTTCTAGCAATCTTTGATGCATTTTATGCCAATGGTGACAGCTCAAAGATGAAGAAAGGACATGTTTTGTGTTCTTTTTATAAATTTTGCATGCCTGTAACCCCAGAACCGTTGATGATACCTCAGTCTCCTTTTAGATTCGTGTACTTGACCGACCTTCTTTTGGGAACTACATTTTTAAAGCCCTATAATTTCAGTCCGAGAGATAAGGGGATCTAAATATGGCTTCATGAGAAAACTGTTAGCATGTAGATATTTTCAGTAAACAAAAACCAAATGTGGGTCATTTTTAAAAAATCTGGCAATTCATTTATTTTAAAGAGGATTGTCTGAAGAACAAATAGTGTTGAGACTAGAAATGTATATTTCCCTTTCTGTCGGTCTCTAGACGGTGTGTCGAACCGACAGATGGGGTTTGACTTGAGAACCTATCATCTTCTGACTAACTTTGAAAAGGCCAATGAAATTGGCGAATGAAATTTGCATGCCGGACTCCGCCCCGGATATCCGGGTATAAAAGGGAGACAGCGTGCTGCACTCATTCACCTTTTGTTCTTCGGAGCCTTCGATCTTATTATCCATATCGATCTGCTGATCTTCAAAAGACAGCTGGATTTTTCTTACGACGAGATCGTAACAGCGACTTCCCCTGGGCATCTCGGCAGTTCCAGGGGTGTTTTCTATCTAAAAGAGCAAATTTCTCCAGCAAATTGCTTGAGGAACTCAGTAAGACCTGGAACGCCCCCTTTTAGGTGCGCTCTCGTCAAACTAGTTCTGTCGCCCTTACTTCCCTCGATGGTGGAGCAGCTAGGGGCTACGTCGATGTTCCCCAGGTGGAGCTAGAGAGGTCGACCTAGACTCCCGTCCAAAGCGTATAACTTTTCAGCATGTCTGGTGTTGAAGGCTTACACTACTGCGGGCCATGCTGCCTCCTCTCTCCACGCCATGGCCATCCTGCAGGTCCACCAGGCCAAGGCGTTGAAAGAGCTCCACGAGGGTAAGACCGACCCAGTGCTTATGCAGGAACTCCGCACCACCACCGACCTCGCCCTACGGGTGACCAAGGTGACCACGCGGGCCCTGGGTCGGGCGATGTCCACACTTGTGGTCCAGGAGAGACACCTCTGGCTGAACCTTGCGCAGATGCGTGACGCCGAGAATGTTCGCCCACATTCTCACAAAAAGAGATTCCTCTCTCTCTGGGTGTTTTTCACAGCCGCTCTCACACTCTCAAAACGACGGTGTTCAGCAACTTGACATTGCGTCACGTGCTCAGCAGCCCTCAGCACTTTCAGTCCGGCGGTGCGTTGAGCTGCATCATCGCCGGGCAGGTAAGTCAGCAGAGCTGATCTCCTCTCCGGGGGTCTCCCCACAGCGAGGGATCCGCACTGCCAGCCATCAAACCACCTACACAAGCTGCCATTCAGGATGCTCACACAGAAGTGCATCCTGACGTCTATCAGATATCAGGATTGGTTCATAGCAATCGATCTGAAGGACGCGTACTTTCATGTCTCGATCCTCCCTCGTCATCGAGGTGCAGGCATATCAGTACAGGGTCCTCCCCTTCGGTTGGTCCCTGTCCCCACGCGTCTTCACGAAGGTTGTGTAGGGTGTGCGCATACTCAACTATCTTCACGACTGGCTCATCTTGGCAAACTCGCGAGATCTGTTGTGTACACACAGGGACATTGTGCTCCGGCACCTAGATCGTTTGGGCCTACAGGTCAAACGGGAAAAGAACAAGCTCTCCCCCGTGCAGAGCATCTTTTTTCTCGGCATGGAACTCGAATCTGTCTCCATGACAGCGCGGCTGACTACCGAGCGCGCACAGTCAGTGCTGAACTGCTTGAACCTTTTCATGCAGCCAGCGGTACCTCTGAAATTATTAAGGCATCCTCGCCGGGGATGATCCCCCTCGGGTTGATGCGCATGAGACTGCTCCAGCACTGGCTACAGAGTCGGGTTCCCTGGAGAGCGTGGCACACCGGCAGCATGCATTTGGTCATCACACCTCTCTGCCTATGCACCCTAACCCCCTGGTCTTCAATGATCTTTCTGCGGACAGGGGACCCTCTTGGGCAGGTTTTGAGGCATGTCGTGGTGACGACGGACGCCCAAGGTTCCCACCACTCCCTTTGGGGACCAGGTGGTGAACGGGTGGCAGGGGCTTCCCACCTTTTTCAAAAAGCTCTGGGTCCCCCTACCTCTCCACTGGATGGTTACTATTTCGCGCTAGCGCTCACGTCTGACACGCCCAGGCCAGTCAGCATCGCTGTGACGTGGCACAGAGCTGTGGCGTTTTCCATAGGAACCCCATCTGTCGGTTCGACACAACGTCGAGACCGATAGAAAGGGAACGTCTTGGTTACGGATGTAACCTCTGTTCCCTGATGGAGGGAACGAGACATTGTGTCCTTCATGCCACAACGCTTGCTGCCCGCTGCAGCAGTTGAGAAATGCTCTCAGGCTCATCAGCCCAAAAGGTGAATGAATGCAGCACGACGTCTCCCTTTTATACCCGGATATCCATGTGGAGTCCGGCATGCAAATTTCATTCGCCAATTTCATTGGCCTTTTCAAAGTTAGTCAAAAAGATGATAGATTCTCAAGTCAAACCCCATCTGTCGGTTCGACACAACGTCTCGTTCCCTCCATCAGGGAACAGAGGTTACATCCGTAACCAAGACGTTTTCCATCTTTAAAAACAACTGCACCAAAACATAACCATTTCAGTTTCTTTTTTCACATTAACTGAAACTCTAGCTGGTTGATGTGTGCACATGTCTCTCGCTAGTTGACGTGTGGGCGTGCTTTTTTGGAAGAATTGTCCAATAAGAGACAAAGAAAAGTATTTTGTTTTTTGACAAATTGACCATGGTAAGCAAGAGAAGCCATCAGTTTACCATTGTTAAGAAGTCAGAATGCATGAAACACCTTTGAACCACCCCTTTAATGAACATATTATCATTGATTGCGTTTCAGATTTAAGAGAGCTGTATTGGTCCCGTAATTTTCTAAGGTATAAAGAAACTTAAGGACGTTGTTGCAATGCATAACAGAACTTAAGGGAACACTTTAGCCGTTAAGGGTTAATACTTATTGACAGCCTTAAGGTTTCTTTAAATGAACTCTAAGGTTCCCTTTCTGTCTCGACGTTTCGTCAAGACATTCCATGTTTTCTTCCATGTCATATGCTTTGATGACAAATAAACAAGACAGGGCCGACGAAAGCGTGACAAACTCGCCCCAATACGGGATGTATGGGACAAGTGGGTTCAGTACCATTTCTTTATAATCCAGGCCCCCACATCACTGTGGATGAATGTCTGGTACCATTTTGTGGGCGCTTTCCCTTCAGACAATACATGCCAAGCAAACCAGCCAAATATGGCATAAAAATATAGGCCGCATGTGATGCACAGTCCAGCTATGCCTGGAATATGGAGGTGTAAACTGGTAAATTCGCTGGAGAAGCACCCGAAAAAATCAGGACATGAGGGTGGTACTAGTCATGGCTGAGGGAATGAATGGCCATCACGTTACATGTGATAGTTTTTTAACATCAGGTGAGGGTGAGGAACTGCTAAAAAGGAAGGTTACCATGTTGGGGAAAATGAAAATAAAAAATAGCCAGAGCTTCTCTCTGAGCTTCTTGTGATGAAGAACAGAAAGGTAAAAAAAATTAAACGCCAAATATACACACCTTTCCAATTTTAGGTCAATTAGTGAGATTTTATGGTGATTTGTAAATTTGTCCATAGTTGTGCAATAGGTATTTTGGGTGTACAAGTGGTGGGGAGTGGGGGTGAGGGGTTGTGAGTTCATTTAAAGGTCTATTTAAGGACTATTTAAGGAAAAAGATATAAATTTTCTGACAAAACCATTTTAATAAAAAAAATCACATTCTGTAGGTTTTGACCCCAGTGGGAAAAAGATGTTAGCAGATTTAAGGGTAACAGGATGGTTAATTGTGTTAAAAAGACAGTATTTAAGTGACTCTAAATAGACACAACCAACAACCAAACAGATCGACTGCACAGGTAATCTTGCATTTCAAACAGATTGTATGCTCTGTGATGGCCTACATCACTTCTGTGCTGAGACAAATTTTAGAGACATGATGGGGGTCATTCCATGTCAACTTAACCAGAGGTCCCCGGCTCGGATTTTTTTTCTTCTATTTTTATAGAAGCAAGAGCAACATCAGTGGTGATGAAGTTCAGCTGTGTTTGTTTGTTCACTGCATTTCAGTGAGGAATGTTATATAAACGGTGGATAAAACGCTGGATTTGGAGATACTTTGAAACTGATAGATGGAGCGGTCCCAGTACTAAAAGATGCCGGTCATGAACCGCACGTGGTAAGTGAAAGTCAAATGTCTGTGTTTTGTTGGCAATCCGCGCGTATGTGCGTTATGTAAACAACACAAACCTATAATGAATCAATAGTTATGCAGGGATAATGCGATGATGTATTGTGTACTTGTACTGTAGTTTATTCACCCTCAAGGCATCCTAGGTGTATATGACTTTCTTCTTTCAGACAAATACAGTCAGAGTTATAATACCATTTATCCTTTTTCTTCCAAGCATTAGAATGTGATTGAATTGTGGATGAGTGGCGTTATCTTTTCAAATGTTCTGCCCAAACATACCACTAATGGTAATGTGACTTTTCGTAAAGCGTAAAGCAGGTATTTATAGTAAGGATAATGCAATGACATGTCATTCTGTTACTTGGTACACACACAGGAAGAAAAAACAGAAAAAATATATAATTTGTAGACCGCGTTTATACTAGTGTGTTTTCCTTTAAAAACGCATAACTCTTGCTACGGTTACGCCTAGCGTTTACACTACTCCAGAGTTTTCGACCCCCGAAAATGGAGACTTTTGGAAATGATGCAGACCACGTTTTAGTTTGAAAACTCCGGGGTTGCGTTTCTGTGTAAACGGACAAAAACGCAGACTTTAGGATACGCAGGCGTGGTTGCCCACATTCGCTTACTGATTGGGTCATCTGTATCATTGCGTTTGCTTCCCTGATTCGTTCAGCCCCAGTCATATGAGCCTATAGGCTTGTTCAAGATGGCAAAATTCTGCGCAGAATCGTTCTCCGGTGATTAGTGCAAGATGCATGCCGATTAGAAATGTGTCCGTGTTACGTCCGCCTTGCTCTGATGTCATGCTGATGTGTGCCAAAAAACTCGGCCTGGTCGAATTCCGCAGACGAGTGCAGTTGCTTCCCCCTGACTGTATTGGTGAAAAGCACGATGGGAAACGACTTGCTGACGACACAGCTCACATTTACATTTATTAATTTCTCAGACGCTGTTATCCAAAGCAACTTACAGAGAGTTCAGGGAGCAATAAGCGATATGTCATACAGGAACAACAATACAATAGGTGCTAATAAAAAGTTACTAGTTTCAACAAAAGCCAGACCAATACCTGTTGAGAGAAAGAGAGAGGGTTATTTTTTTTTATTTGTCTGTCACGTATTCACAGAAGAGATGGGTTTTAAGTTGTTTTTTGAATGTTGTGAGAGATGTGGTTGACCGGACTGAGTTAGGAAGACTGTTCCACCATTAAGGAGCTGTGAAGGAGAATGAGTGGGAGCGTGATTTAATGGATTTAATTGAGAAGGCAATACAAGACGCCGCTCGTTTGCTGAACGCAGGATTCTTGATGGGGTGTAGAAGGGTGCAGGGGTACTTGAGTATTTTACTCATACTGAATGTAGGCACAAAGAAGCACTAGTCCTCAACACTTAAGAGACATGTCAGTGAAAAACAAGAAACAGTTGATACGTGAGGAGAGCAATCGCATTTATTTTCTTAAATCATAATAAGACTGAACACCTCAAAATTGCAACAAATCATGGCCGACACCATAACCTACTGTATGTCTATTACAAACACCCAAGTCTCATTTAAGCTCAAGTGCTCATAAGTAAACCAAACTCCTTCAAAAGGTCTCTTCAATATAACAAATAAATAAAATAATGTTAAGTAAAATCAAAAAAGTCAAAGCCATGTTGACAAGTTTTATTAAGTTAGAGCAAAATCCACAAGATTATAGTACCTGCAATGCCCTGTAAATGGCAATATTAATTCTTCTGTAGCAAAAATAAACTGCTGCAAAAAAGTTAGGTGCCATGCAAAATGTAATGTGTAATTGCATTAGTCATTACAAATATAGTGGAGTAAAGAGTACATATACTTGTTGTAGTCAAGTAGAGAGTAAAAGTTGCTAATATCTTTAATACTCAGTACAACTACAAAGTAGCCAAAAAGATACTTAATTACAGTAACTAATTACATTTACTCCAATACTTTACACCACTGGAAATTATGCAGGTGCAGATCCAGTGATAGTCCTGTAGGCAAGCATTAGTGACTTGAATCAGTGGAGAGAGATGAAAAGCGGTGTCACATGAGCCCTTTTGGGCTGTTGGAAGACGAGGCGTGCCTCTGCATTCTGAACCAGCTGGAAGACCAGCAAGGAGAGTATTGCAGTAGTCCAATCTTGAGATTACCAGGGCCTGGACAAGGAGTTGTCCCGCATGCTCAGTGAGATAGGGTCTAAACTTTCTAATGTTGAATAAGGCATATCGGCATGACCGCGTTATCTTTGCAATGTGATCATTGAAGGACAGCTGTTCATCAAATATTACTCCGAGGTTCCTGGCTGTTTTGGAAGGAGTGATTGTGCTATTGCCAAGTTGGATGGTGAGATCGTGTTGCACCGTGGGTTGTGCCGGAAATACGAGTAGTTCTGTCTTGGTAGGGTTCAGCTGGAGGTGGTGCTCTTTCATCCAAGCTGAGATATCTTCTAGGCAGGCTGTAATGTGAGATGCTACAGTGGTATCGTCTGGGTGAAATGAGATGTAAATCTGGGTGTCGTCAGCATAACAGTGATAGGAGAAGCCGTGTGCCCATATGATGGGTCCCAAGGATGTCATGTAGATGGAAAAGAGCAACCGTCCAAGCATTGATCCCTAAGGGACCCCAGAGATCATGTGGTGAGCAGTGGACAGCTAGCCCCTCCATGACACCCTGAAGGATCTGCCGGAGAGGTAGGATTTGAACCAGCAGAGAGGAGTGCCTGAGATTCCTAGAGATGACAGGGTTGCTAGCAGTATCTGGTGATTGACAGTGTCGAACGCTGCAGATAAGTTAAGCATAATCAGGACCGAGGATTTAGATCCTGCCTTGGCAAAGCTGAAGTGCAGTCTCAGTGGAGTGTTTTGTTTTGAAGCCAAACTGCTTATCATCCAGTAGTTTATTCTGGGATAGGTAGGAAGACACCTGGTTGAAAACTGCACTTTCACGTGTTTTTGCAATAAATGGGAGGAGAGAGACCGGTCTGTAACTGTCGGTCGTAGAGGGGACCAATGTGGGTTTCTTAAGTAGGGGCTTGACCTGGGCCTGTTTGAATGTGGATGGAAACGTGCCAGTGAGCAGGGAGGTGTTGATAATGTGTGTGAGTGTGGGTGTAAGTGTGCTGGTTTTGGCCTGGAGGAGATTAGAGGGGATTGGGTCAAGCGGAAAGGTGGTGGGGTGGCTGGAGAGAAGTCTGCCAACTTCATTGTCAGTCAGTGGGGCGAATGAGGATAGTTCAGTGTTTGAAGTGAGGGTAGTGTGTACCAAAGTCTGGGGTGCTGAGAATTGTTTGCTGATGGATAATGTTTTTTCGGTGAAAAATACAGTACAGCGAAGTCCTCCGCATAAAGCGGGTGGGGGAGCAGGGGGGCAAAGAAGAGAGTTAAATGTCTTGAAAAGCTGCCGAGTGTTAGGTCCATTGCTCACCTTGGTGGTATAGAAAGATGTTTTAGCTGTGGTAACACCAGCAGTAAAAAGAGGAGAGTAGTGACTGGTAGTCCCTTAGGTCAGCAGGATTTTTGGACTTACGCCATTTCCTTTCAGCAGCCCTGGGTGTACTCCGTTGTTCACGGAGGATGTCAGACAGCCAAGGTCAGGAGGGGGTGGCTCGAGCTGGTCTGGAGGACAGAGGACAAAGGTTAGCTATATACAATATGTAAGTGTTGAGCATAAGGTGTCGGTGGCAGTGTCAACATCTAGAGATGCAAAGTTGGAGGGAAGAGAGGATGTCACTTTAGCAGAGAGGGTGCTAGGGGAGAGAGAGCGAAGGTTCTGGTGGTGGTGTAGGTGTAGTGCATATAAGAAGGAGCATGTTGAAAGACATGAAGAAGTGGTCAGAAATGTGAATACGTGTGACTTTAATGTTATCTGTGATGAAGTTACGGGTGTAGTTGAGATCAAGCTAGTTTCCTGATCTGTGAGTACCGGCTGTGGTGAGGCGCGTGAGGTCGAACGAGGCGGTGAGGGTGTGGAAGTCAGAAGCATAGGGTTTCTCCAGGTGGATGTTGAAGTCCCCAAAGACTTCAGAGAGCAGCACATCAAATTCTTCAAGAAGTTGTGAAGAGGACCTGGGGGGCGGTAAACTACAACAACACTGAGCTGAATGGGAGAAGTGATATTAACAGTATTCAAATGAATAATTGTTGCATAGAAGATAATGGGACATATTTCCAATTATTGTTGATCAGCAAACCTGTGCCTTCTCTTCTATTTTGGCGGGGAGAGTGAGAGAAGGACTAGTTTGTGGAGAGAGCAGTGGGTGTGGCTGAGTCCTCAGGACGAATCCATGTCTCAGTAAGACCTAGAATGTGAAAGTTAGACTGGCTAGCAAAAGCATGGATGAAGTCAGTCTTGTTCACAGCTGACTGGCAGTTCTAGAGACCCACAGAGAAAGACAGAGGTGTAGAAAGGGAGGTGTGAATGGGACGAGAGTGAACGCGTCATGCCTTGCGTCATGGGTGAGAACACTGTCTGCGGTGGAGTAGAGGAATAAACTGCAAACACATGTTGTTAGTATGCAAGGACAGTGAAAGCAAAGGTATATTAAATATACTAAAGTGCCTTGCCGGTGTCTTTGCTCTGTGGAGTCGCGCAGGTAGAATCGCAGGTCTTTACACTCGTCGGTCTTTACACTTGTCGTGACTTCAGTAACACCGTATCCAACGGAAGAAAAATGCTAGCAACTTAGCACTCAATCAATGAGTAGATGAAATAAACAAGCATCAATAATATTAACTAACAACAGGCAACAGCCTAGTCAACAGTTATGCACTACTGCAGACTAGGGCTGGGCGATGTGACGATGTTATTGTATATCGCCGAAGTCTCGAAAAAATCCTGATGTCGATTACAACAGACAGATACCAGACGATAATCAATAATAATGGAAAATATGCGTTATAACATGATCATGCTGTAACAAGAATAACACAGAGCAGGAAGGAAGAGGCTGGAATCAGGGATGACTACTGCTGGCAAGTAAGCCTTCTTTATTCTCAAACACAAAACACTTGCGCTTCTCGCGGTAATCTTAACTGTCCTTTTCAGACTCGTAAACTCAGTCCTTTCCGTCTCGCTTCCGGGTTGCCGCTCACTCTCCTCATCCGCGTCTACCAGCAGTAGTCCCGATCTCTCTCCCAGATCAGCTCTGCCTCAGTGGCTTTTATGCCTCCCCACGCCACTTGCTGGAATGAGACACAGGTGTTCGTAATTTTCGTCTGCCACACTCAATCTCCGCTCGTCTCCTCACTCTCTCTCCCGCTGCAGACTTCGCTAAACCACGCCCCTTCTGCCACATACCCCCACTGCCCGACTCAGGCCGGGGAGCCATCCGGCCTGCAGCCCCCCCCCCCCGCCTGGAGAGGAAGTCGGCCACAGCCATCTGTGCACCCGGCCTGTGGATCACCTTGAATTTGAAGGGCTGTAGGGCTAGATACCAATGGGTGATCCGGGCGTTGGTATCCTTCATACGGTGGAGCCACTGGAGAGGAGCGTGGTCCGAACAGAGGGTGAATTCCCACCCAAAGAGGTAATATCTGAGGGTGAGGACGGCCCACCTGATGGCCAAACACTGCTTCTCAATGGTGCTGTACCTCGCTTCCCTCTTGGAGAGCTTGCGGCTGAGGTACAGCACCGGCCGTTCCTCACCCTCCACCTCCTGGGACAGGACTGCACCCAGCCCCCTGTCCGACGCGTCAGTCTGCAGGAAAAAAGGGAGAGAAAAGTTAGGAGAATGTAGGAGTGGCCCGCCGCCTAGAGCAGCCTTCACTTGGTTAAAGGCCCGCTGGCACCGCTCCGTCCACTGGACCGGATCTGGTGCTTCCTTTTTAGTGAGATCAGTCAGCGGGTTGGTGAGCTCCGAATATTTAAGTTCAAACCTTCTATAATGTCCTCACCTCCTTTTTGGTCTTGGGGCTTGGGCAGGCTACAATCGCTGCAGTCTTATTAATTTGGGGACGCACCTGCCCGTGACCCAAGTGGAAGCCCAGATACTTGACCTCCACCCGCCCAATTGCGCACTTCTTCGGATTCGCCGTGAGCCCAGCCTCCCTCAGCGACCTCAGGACCGCCCTCAGATGCACCATATGCCGCTGCCAATCGTTGCTGTGGATGATAATATCATCCAGATAGGCAGCATCGTATGTCGCATGGGGTCGGAGGATCCGATCCATGAGACGCTGGAAGGTGGCCGGAGCCTCAAACAATCCGAACGGAAGTGTCACAAATTGGTGTAAACCAAACGGCGTGGTGAAGGCTGTCTTTTCTTTGGATACTGGTGTTAGGGGGATCTGCCAGTAATCTTTTGTTAAATCCAGTGTCGAATAAAAGTGAGCAGAACCCAGCCGGTCCAACAATTCGTCGACTCGCGGCATCGGGTAAGCATCGAATTTTGATACGCCGTTAACCTTGCGATAGTCCACGCAGAACCTAACCGAGCCGTCGGTTTTGGGCACCAAAACTATCGGGCTCGCCCAGTCACTGGTGGACTCTTCTATTACTCCCAAATCTAACATGGCGTCTAATTCCGCCTGGACCACCTTTTTTTGTGTTCAGGTAAACGGTAGGGTCTACTACGCACCACTACCCCAGGCTCGGTTTCGACATGGTGCTGTATGAGGTTCGTTCGGCCAGGAAGGGGAGAGAACACATCGGCATACTCCGCTTGCAGGCGGGCAAGGTCAGTGAGCTGCGAGGGTGAGAGGTGGTCTCCCCCTGGGGCCAGGGCAATGGATTGTGGTTTTACATTTGCCTCCGGCCCGAGATCCTCCTCTGCGGACACCACCGTCGCCAGCATCACTGCCTCCACCTCGCTCCATTTTTTCAGGAGGTTGATGTGGTAGATTTGACATGCCCACCCCCCTATCTGATCGGGTAACCTCATAATCGAGATCGCCAACTTGCCGTGTGACCTCGAAGCGTCCTTGCCACTTTGCAAGTAATTTGGAGGAAGTCGTTGGGAGCAATACAAGCACTTTCTCTCCCGGCTTGAATTTTCTCAGGTTAGTGCCCCGGTTATACAGACGGCTCTGTTTGTCCTGGGCCTGTAGCAAATTCTCCAGAGATAGCCGCCCCAGTGTCTGGAGTTTTGCTGTCAGGTCCAAGACGTACTGAATTTCGTTTTTGCTCGATGAAGGTCCGTCCTCCCAAGTCTCCTTCAGGACATCTAGAACCCCTCGGGGTTGACGCCCATACAGAAGTTCGAAAGGGGAAAACCCCGTGGAGGCTTGGGGAACCTCCCGTACTGCAAATAAGAGGGGCTCTAACCACTTATCCCAATTCTTGGCGTCCTCGTGCACGAATTTACGAATCATAGTCTTCAACGTGCGATTAAATCGTTCCACCAACCCGTCTGTTTATGGGTGAAAGACGCTGGTGCGAATCGATTTAATGCCTAATAATTCGTAAAAGTTCACGTAACGTACGTGACATGAACGCCGTGCCTTGATCTGTGAGGATCTCGCGGGGGATCCCCACCCGGGAGATGATACGAAACAGTGCCTCCGCCACACTCTTGGAAGAAATTCTACGGAGCGGCACTGCTTCGGGGTACCATGTCGCATAGTCCACCAGGACTAATGCGAAACGGTAGCCTCATGCAGATCGCTCTAATGGCCCGCTGAGGTCCATACCAATTCTCTCAAAGGGGACCTGCATCAACAGGAGAGGGCGCAATGGAGCTTTTGGGGTGGCCGGTGGGTTCACCAACTAACATTCCCGGCAAGACGCGCACCACCTGCGCACGTTGTCATGAATGCCCGGCCAAAAGAATCGGGCCATGAGGCGACTTAGTGTATTGCCCTGCCCTAAATGACCTGCCATAGGGTTACTATGAGCCGCCTGGAAAAGCATTTCCCGACGGCTCTTTGGAGTCAACAACTGGGTTATATCCTCTTTTGTCTGAGTGTCCTGGGTCACTCGATATAACCGATTATTCCTGATAGCAAAATACCTGCTCAAACACTCGCTTCAGCGTCGCATCCTGGGCCTGCTCCAGGGGGAAGTCATCCCGATCCAAAAGGAGTAACCTCTCGATCTCGCACGCCTCCCCTGAGTCAGGTGCCGACAGGGCCGGTTCCACCCTGCCTGTGTGCACGCAACCTCCCCTACCTTGCTTCCTCTTTAACCAAGATACATCCACACAAGTAGTCCCAATAATTTAGGAAAAGCCGGCCAATTCGTCCCCAGAATTAGCAAATGTCTGAGGTGAGGATTAACCGCCACCTCCACACTATGCTTTTTTCCCCTAAATTTATTGGGCAGGCTCGTTAGGGGGTATTTTACCACATCCCCATGCACACACCGCACCTGAACCTCGCGGCTTTTACCCCCTACCGCGAGCCGAACCAGATTTTGGTGGATGGAGGTCTGGTTACAACCTGAATCCACCAACGCCTGGTAAGTACCCACCCAATACTCACGGGTATCTGGTACAGGCCTGCCGGACCAGGGGCAGCCCGTGGTGTGTCAGGGTCCCGGATTAGAGTTCCCACCTCTATCACTGGACACCAATCGATGAAGTGATCCGGGTCCCCGCAACGCCAACAGGCCGGCCCAGACCTTCCCGCTGCCCTGGCTGCAGTGGGTGAGACAGTCGGCTGGCGTGAGGAGGCCGAGGCAGTCGGTGTGGTATCCGTGGCCTCCATGCCGGAAGGCCGCGTAGACACAGCATCTACGCTTTCCCACGGCCACGAGGAGGGCCTCTTCCCGCAGGGGCCTGTGCTTCCATCTCGTGCTCCGCCACAGCAGACACCACCTCTTCAGAAGCCAGTATCGCCGCAGCGACCGCCCAGGGGCCCGTGCTTCCCTATCGTGCTCTGCCACAGCAGACTCAACCAACAGAAACCCAACATCACCACTGCAACGTTCCCCCCGCAGGACCGCGCTTCCTCCCTTACTCTGCCGCAGCAGACTCCACTCCCCACAGAGGCCTGCATCGCCACAGCGACCGCCCCCGCAGGGGCCCAGGCTTCCTCCCATACTCTGCCACAGCAAACACCACTTCTACAGAAACCAGCATCGCCACAGTGATCACCCATGCAGGGGCCAGTGCTTCCATCTCGTACTCTACTGCCACAGACACTACTCCTCCAGGAAAGAGCGACTGCCCCGCAGGGGCCCGTACTTCCATTTCGTGCTCTGCTGCAGCAGACACCACTCAACCCAAGCTAGTATCGTCACAGCGATTGCGCGCAGGAATCCTTGCTTCCATCACACACTCTGCCGCTGCAGACAACCCCAACACGAAGCCAGTATTGCCGCAGCGATACCGCAGTAGTGCCTGGTCCACCAGAGCCTTATCATCTTTCCTCGCCACAACAGACCAGCATCTCGCCAACTCAAGCCAGCCTCTTTGGGGGATACGTTGCTCCAGCTGCTGTCCTGCATCTATTGCATTTTTGGGGGTATGATCCGGGTCCGGGCACACACTGAGCCCGGGGCCCTCTCTCCGGTCAAGGGGCAGGTGCTCTGAGTTTGAGGAGGATTACAGAGCTCTGAGCCCTCGCCCTGGGACAGCACGCCAAATACGTATACTTATCCGTCCCAGTTCATTAGCTGCAAGGCGAACTCGTGAATGCCCTTCACGCGATCGCACGTAGCAGTGCTTTAAGTGCTACTTTCGAGTCGCTATCCGTTTGTCAGGTGCTGAAATGTCACCTTATACAATATCTCGTTTTTGTAGCACACACTTGTTTTCGGAATGTTTAGGCTAATTATTTTCACCCGATGTGCATGTGGTATGTGAATATTGTTTAATGTTGTTTAACTTTTTTTTTTTTGTGCATCGTGTAATACTTTTTCTATGTGTAAATAGGACTTGTCTACTGTAATTGTGCAATGTATTTAGCCCGTTCTAGGGAAAAGAAAAAAGTTAAAATCAAAAGAAAGAAAATGCTGTATGTGTTTGTTGAACCACATTTTATTACACTTTTGGGTGATGTGGAGGTGGCAATTTCAAGTTAAGTTTTTATTAGGGCCTATGTATTATCTAGATTTCTAGCTCCAAGCAAAATATGTATTGTACGCATACATTACCAGCACTTTATTAATAATACGCACAAAGTGTGTTCATTATGATTATAAACATTTCAATTAGAGAAAGATAAAGGGAAGAGCTAATCAATCCAATTTCTCAGCAAATCAAGCATTCAGTTTCATTAAGTATTGCCTTCTGCAGTTGTTGGAACATATGAAAGGTGAAGGTGATATATAAGGTTTGTAACAGCCTGAAAACCTTTAATCACATGGTTCCTCTAAATAATTAGAGGATATTTCACAATAGTCTCGAAGAGGAAATCATGGCTGCACTAAACAGCAGCAGGAGAAAGACAAAGACACTGACAACCACCAAGTAAGCATTTTGACCATTTCTCTTTAAAACACAACATTTTTACTTTGCATAAACTGTGGAGTAACTTTAATACAGCAATCCAGCAACAAACATGCCTCCCTTGGTAGAACCAACAACTTGCCCATACTTTATAATTTTTAATTCTTTACTTTATTAATGTCAGGAAACGAGGGAGCAAGGACAGAGGACCCAGGCGCAGACAGCGGGTAAGGGGTTAACACAAGACTTTTAATGTAAAACAAAACAAAAACCCAAATAATCAAGGAACAAGGGTATAAAACATGACGTATAAACAGGAACACGGACTAACTACACTAGGCAAGACTAAGACAACACTTGAATTTAATCACAAATAACTAAACTAGAATAAACTGAACAAGACACAGGAACTACACCACACGAATCAAAATGAACCAGCACAGGACCGAAAACACAAGGGCATTATAAAGGGATCAAATCAAGAGGGGTGGATCAAAGAGGATCAAATCAGCTGTGGTGCGTGAAATAATTAACAATCAATAATGAGGAAACGAGGGGGCGGGGACAAAGATGAGACTAAAGAGAGTGTATAGCAAGCCATATGGGCCAAAAATGCCTCTCCACATTAAACATGAGGTTCTGTCATGACATGATGAGGCAGAATCATGACAATTAATGTATGTTCAGTCATTTGATTTTTATTATACTGTATTTTTTATTAATTTAGCTTAGTAGAATTAAACAAACAAAAAACGAACTAAATAAAAACAAGTCACATATTGGCTTAAGTTAAGCGCAATTCTCCGGTTGTTCTGCAGGTGACCTCATAAATCTGTTTTACGATGCACTTAGGGCTTTACGATTGCTCCAGAGCACTTGTAGATCTATGATGATTTTCAAGTGCTACTTAAGTTACGATGCTTTTTGGGAAACAGACTTGGCAATATTAAGATCACTCGTACGATCGTTTTTACGATCAATTTAGGCTTATGATGCTTTTGGGAAGCTCGGGGCTCTCATTTATAAACGTTGCGTACGCACAAAATGGGGCTGGAAACGTGTGTACGCCACTTTCCACTCAAAGGTTGTGATCTATTAAAAACAAACTTGACGGGAGAATGTGCGCACCTGTAAGCGAACTCTGACCCATGCGTACGCACATTCTGGAGACAACGGGCGACACAAATGGTCAGTTAGTGAACTTAGATTGCAGAAAGTAAGTGTGATAAAACGATTATAAGCATTATTGCCTCACACACATTTAATTTGACCTCATATCCGTTAAAGATCCACATTATCACGAATATTAAATCTGCAGAGTTATTTGCGCTTGTATTGAGTGATAATTGTTTTATGCACCTTATTGTAAAATCCAACTCAAATCTGAAAAAAAATTCAATCTAAATATTTAATCAGCGCTGTCTCACCATCACACTATGAGCACATGAGGAGATGATCGGACTGAATAGGGACAGCACCAAATACGATAACTGCAGAACACAGTGTAAATAAATACTAAATATATTTTCCATAAATACTGTGCATAATCATTGAATGTAAAAGTCTGGAAATACAGCCATTAAACTCTCGCACAATTGTTTCTCTTTATGTCCTCATTATCAGTCCTAACTAAGTTCATAACAAAACCGGAATGAAGAAACATTCGTCTTTTACAATTAGGTCTTCAAACTTTATCTCAGGTGAAGGACACCGCTAAGTAATGATGTGATTTGAATGAGGTGATCAGTGTAAATGCTGTAAACATTTAAATGTTGCAGAGACCTTCTTTGGATTTAATCTATTTATAATTATTATTATTAATAATTATAAATTTGTAAATCGTAGTGAATCTCATGTGTGGCCATTTGTGATTTTGTTGCGGAGATAAAAGATGGGATCGGGGGTTTTCGGCAGTTTTACATAATTTTTTGCTATTTTTCTATGGCATCTGATAGCGGTTGGACCCGGAAACGGTAAACGTCCATTATGGTTAACAAGCGGATTGGATGTCAGTCTGATTAATATAAAAATCAGCACTTTGCATTGACTATTTATGGGTAAAAATGGGCGTGTACAGGGCGGGATATCAGGCTGATTCATGTACACGCACTTGCAGGTGATCTATGATTTATAAAGCGAATATTGCTTACAGGTGTGCATACGCACAGTTTTATAAGTCAGAATATTTTTTGGCGTATGCTATTTTTGGCTTTCGGGCGCATGTACACTTTTAGTAAGGATCCTACACAGTTTTATAAATGAGACCCCAGGTCCGTTCATTTAAACGTGCCAAATCGATCGAAAATCACAAAAAAAATGCGTTTACTCTCACATGGTATAAAGTAAAGAAAGAAAAATTATATTGAAGTAAACTTTTTAAAATTTAAATTAAATATTAAACTTAAAGGGCTCAGCCCTTCGAAGGGAGTATGGCATAGGAATGCTCACTTACGTTTGGGAAATTCCCTGAATATTTTTTGGTGTACGCTATTTTTGGACCCTAGGCGTCTCATTTATAAATGTTGCATACGCACGTTCCCAGACCCGTTTTGTGCGTACACGTTTTTTGTGCGTACCCCTTGGGTCTCATTTATAAAACTGTGCGTAGGATCACGCAGCAGCTTGGAGACAAACAAGCCTGTTGTTTACACGGTCCTTGCGAGGCTGATTATTGTCGCCTTCAGGTAGCATCCCAGCTAATACAGTTATGTTGTGACGACGTACCTGGGGTCTCATTTATAAAACTGTGCGTAGGATCTGTACTGAAAGTGTACGTGCGCCCGAAAGCCAAAAATAGTGTACGCCAAAAAATAGTCAAGGTTTTGATCTATTCAAAACAAACTTGACGAGAGAATGTGCGCATCTGTAAACTGTGACCCATGCATACGCACATTCTGGAGACAAGGGATTTTTTGCAGAAAATAGCCTAAATGTGAGAAGAATACCGTAATAATATTATAAGTATTAATGCCTCACACACATTTACCAAACAAACACATTTACGTTGTGACCACGTTGGTGCCACGTTCCATTTTTCCTCTGGCAATGTTGCTCTCTACGTGCTGGCAACACTGTGACAACGTAGAAATGTAAGATGCTAGAGGCCGTTGCAGCATTGCTCTGCAATATTCAGTAACTGAGATGACATTCAGACTACTTTCGTTAATCCTTGTTTCCATAGCAACTAATTTCTGTGCATTACGCTACATTTTTCTGTTATATAACCACAAATAAATACTATAAAGTTTTGAACATTTAATAATGAATACGTTTCTACAGTATAATGTTTACAGCAAAAACTATAATCAACACCAACCTGTGTAAACTTTAGAGAGTTACACATAATGCAGCGTTATATAATTTAGCTTTGCTATAAAAACGTCCACACTAATACAAGGGTATTGTAAAATGAAATTACACTTCCAAAAACAAAACATTTAAAAGTAGGCTACAGGTATGTGGTTTAATTAGTAATAATTAATAATAATTTAAAAATAAAGTCATAACTGTAAACCATCATACTGGCAGCTCAGCAGCCTTCAGTTGACTGGAAAGCTGAAAAAAGATGTGTCACAAGTATTTGTCTTCTACGAATGTTCTTTTCAGGTTTTATTTTTTGTTACCACAAAATAACATTCCCAAAACTTTGCAGGCTGTTTTAAAAATAACCAGAATATAATGTTCCCTGATGTTTTTTTTTTTTGGTATTTTTTTGCAACCAGAAAATAACCCAGAAAGTAACGTTCCCTGGTAGTTATTTATTGGTTATTTTTTTGCAACCAGAAAATAACGTTCCCTGGTGGTTACTTTTTTGGTAATTTTTGCAACCAGAAAATAACGTTCCCTGATGGCTATTTTTGGTTATTTTTTAATGGTAAAAATCGTCAAAACTGGTAAACGTCAATGACATGTGCAATACAGAAATTAAAATCACATTAACACGTTATACTTTATAACACGTTATACGAAATTAATAAATGTGCCCTTTAATGGGTGAAAAGAATATACTATTTAAGCTAAATGAAAATACAATCATAAATCTATGTGTATTTCTTTAGTGCGGTTGTCTGTTACTGTGTGTGTGTTCGCTCGAGCAGGTGCATTCTCCGCTCTGCGATGCACTATCGTCATTTAAAAATTAACGGCCATTTCGTTTTACCTCACACATTAGTTTGGGGGTTTATTTATTGTATTTTTTTATTTAAAAACGTACAGATTTGAGAGTAAACTTATATTTTCGATTGATTTGACACATCTAAATCAACAGATGATGTAAGGACTGAAACGGGGCTTTTGATTGTTATATCTAAAAACGGTGCCCCGCTATACTTCTGTGGTGAGACAAGAATAAGATTACATATAGCAAGATAAGAGACAAATAGTTAGCCTGAAGATAATTAAATGTTTATTCTTCTGTCAATAAATATCTGCTTTAAATCCTGTATATTGTGTTGAAGTCATTGGCTACTTTATTTCAATATCTAATGTCTGATGCTGAGGTACACACAGTGTGGTTTTATTAGATATGGTATACAGCGCTGTTTAAATAAAAAATGACTTCAGTAATGAAAAAGAATCAGGCTAATAGAAGAATCTAATGAATTGATTTCATCCTCCATATTGTATTTTAATTAGATTAGATAAGCGATGGATAAAAACACAGCATGGATGTATTCATAACTGTCGTGTAGTGAGGCCAAATGGACCCGAGAAAAACATTTTAGGCTAAAGTTCTGGGATTGTTCCCCTAACGTTAGTTTCTGGTTCCCTGAAAGATTTTTTTAAGGCTTGTTTTTGGTTATCTTTACGGAAATAAAACGTTCGTTTCATTGTTGCTATAACGTTAGGGGAACATTCCCAGAACGTTCTATTTCCGTAAAGAAAACTTTCCTGCAGAACCAAAAACGAACCTTAGAAAATAACGTTCTGGGAACCAAAAATTGTTGGCTGGGATGTAGAAATTATCAGTGGTGTAAGGTATTGGAGTAAATGTAATTAGTACTTAAGTATCTTTTTGGCTACTTTGTAGTTGTACTGGGTATTAAAGATATTAGCAACTTTTACTCTCTACTTGACCTCATTTTTGAACAAGTACAGTATATGTAGTCTTTACTCTACTACATTTGTAATGACTAATGCAATTACATATTACATTTCGCATGGCACCTATAATTTTTTGCAGCAGTTTATATTTTCTACAGAAGAATTAATATTGCCTTTACAGGGCATTGAAGGTACTATATCTTGTGGATTTTGCCCTAACTTACTAAAACATGTCAACATGGCTTTTTTATGTGAATACGAGTGCAGTATCAGGTAGTTGTCAATCGCTGGCGGTTTATATGTGAAATGAGGACATGACTGCAGCTGGCCATGAGGCCAAAACCAGCATGTCCAGTGCAAAAAGGCTTTGACTTTTTAAGTTTACCTAACATTATTTTATTTATCTGTTATATTGAAGATAACTTTTTGAAGGAGTTTGGTTTACTTATGAGCACTTGAGCATAAATGAGACTGTTTGCAACAGACGTAGGTTATGGTGTCGACCATGTGTTGTCATTTTGAAGTGTTCAGTCTTATGATTTAAGAAAATAAATGCAATTGCTCTCCTCACGAATAAACTGTTTCTTGTTTTTCACTCACATGTCTCATAAGTGTTGAGGACTAGTGCTTCTTTGAGCCTATATTCAGTATGAGTAAAATACTCAAGTAGTGTTAAAATCAGATACTCTAAGACTTTTACTCGAGATGTTTTGGAATTGGTGACTTGTAACTTGTAATGGAGTAATTATCGCTGCAAGGTATCTGTACTTTTACTTAAGTATGGGTTTCAGGTACTTTTTACACCTCTGTAAATTATCAAGAAACCATAACGCCCGTTTTTATTCTCATTAAGATTACCTTGTTAAATTGTATTGATTCAGTAATTATCTATTTTGGGGACAGAAATTAAAAGCAATACTCACGTATTCTTCTGATAAATTCGAGCAGACTCTTCTCCGACAGACAGCCCAGCTGTGGGCTGAAATTGAAAAGGATGATATTCGCGCTTCTGTCCAGTGACTTATGTTAAATGTCGTTTGTTGGTTGTCCAGTGGTGTAGTGGTGCCTGGAGAAGTGGGTATACAGTTAATTTATGCCCCCATTTTTAAAGCGCCCCAGCAAAGGATGAACGCCTCTGTGTTATAATGCCAGGTTTCCACCCTGGTTTTATGAACATTCTGAGGTTTCGTATCAGAAATGAGTGATAGCCACAGAAGAGGTGCATATTCTGCAATCAATCCTGGCCTACAGGCTATATGAAGAGATAACCAGGGCAGTAGCAGGGGCGTAGCTACATGGTGGCCATGGGTGGCGACGGCTACTCCTGAATGATGGATGGCCACCTATCTGGCCACATCTGTTGTGCGAAGCAGTTTTAAGATGTGTGTCAGAGTTTACGGAGTTGCTACGCAGATCATTTAGCGTATGTACTGAAAGTATATGATGTCATACGCTGACGCACTGACGCAAACAGTGTGAGCGCTATAGCTTAACAGCTGCTAACTGCTTCGTGACAGTGTACTGCAGTGGCGGAGCCAGAGGGGGTCCAAGGTGGCACTGAACACCCCTGACATCCAATTGGCCACCCTGGGTTTCACCCTAAAATTTGCTTCGCTACTTGTGTTGATTGACATCTGATTTCACCTTTCCTTGAACAACGCTTTTATTTTGACGTTCGGGGCCCATGCTTTCACGTGACGTCACCGCACACGAAATTCAAGCGAGTCTAGTTGAGAATGAGAATGGAAAATGTTGTGCGATGGATTGTACAGCGTGAAATCTGAGATTTATTTTTAAAGACTGACGAAAGAGAGAAAAGAAGCAAATGGACCGCTGCAATTTGCTAAACAAATGGAATATTCAAAAGTACCCGCTTGCTTGCTAGCCAATTCAAGTCCGACCCAGCCAGGTACGTTTTTATGTTGAACCATACCATTATAGTGTTATCTACCTACTTTCTAACGTTACACTTTTAAATGTTGCGTAAATGTAAAGTTTTCCCAGCGTTTTCTAACCTTAGATAAATATAAACAGTGTTGGGAGAGATCCTCTATTTCTTTTAACATTCTAAGCAGGTGTACTTCATACAAACTTTAGAAGGAAGAAATACGTTTCCTTCTTTAACCTTGGCTTTAGGATTCCTAAACAACTTTTCATTGTGTAAGTTTATGTTAGGCTCCATTAACATAGTAAATCGGTTCCCAACATAACATACATTGTTTACATCAGTGTCGGAAATTAACAGAGGCTTTGGAAAAAATGACAACAAGGTGAACCAATCTGCTCTCCAAGTTCAAGACAAAAGAGGAAAAATAGTCCATGCATAATAAAAAACTAGCAGACAGTCGCAATCTAAATAAGATTTAGGTGAAAATGAACGAATGTGGATGACAGCTTCTTTGGCTGTAATGCTCAAAGCTGTAGCAGAGCAATCAAGTTCAGGGTATGAATATTCTGACCAATCAGAGGCGTTTAAATGATTCACCAGTGAAGAAGAGCTGTGCTGAGGTGCGTCACGCTCAAAACGTTTATCATTAACCGTGTACAGATATGATGCAAGAAAGAGATTCATTAGTCAGACTCTTTACTGTATTACCTGACGCAATTGAGCTGAAGCCATGTTTTCTACATATTTCCCATTTGAATAACTGCTTTTTATGTTCCAGAATCAAAAAAGCAATAAACAGCAATACAATAATTCATAAACGCTTCTCGGCTTGTTTTGTAGCGTGTAAAGCGTGTGACAAGTGTTCATGTATCCTTATATCTGATAATCAAGATGACAACATCAAGGGCAATAATCAGCATCAATGATTTTTTTTAATCTTGCAGTCCTATGGAATGAGTTTATCAGATATATGCTGCTCTGATCCACATCAGTTTAAAGACACCTCTGGTGCTGCTTTGTTTCTGTTCAAATTGAACAAGTTATCAGGGTTAAGCTATGTTTTCAACATTTTCATTATTTATATTTTATTTTTATTTCATCTACATACATTTAGAAGTAAATTTTCACTTGTACCTCTTATCAGCAATCCTAAGATTTATTTTTTTTATAATTTGATGCCAGGTCAGGGTTAAACACACATTTTCTGTCATGGTCTGTGGACCCCCTGAAGTAGCCTTGGCTACCCCATATATAAAACTCTAGCTCCGCCACTGGTGTACTGTCTGTGCGCCATGGAAGTTCATAGCGAGCAGAAGGATCAGGTCAGTAAAATCAGTCTTGTTTAACTGGATTTCATTCATTAATTACATTTTCTCGAAAGTTTAAGTTGGGGTACTGCAATGTTTATTTTCTATAATAAAAAAATGTTAACTTACTGCAAATGATAGCTAGCAAATTATTTTAAAATAATGTTAGCACATGAAAGCATTGCAAATAAATTGTTTACTTTGTTCTTTGTGTATGTTTTTGACCAGCAAACTATGTGTAATGAAGAATTAGTGTATATTACAGTAGAAGTTAAAGAATTTCTTTCTGTAAGGATTTTTTGGTCACCCTAATAAAATCACTGGGTCTTACCTGGCCACCTCTAAAAAAAAGTTGTGGCTATGCCCCTGTGCAGTACGCAAGATTTTAGAAATGTCCAAAAAAATCTTTACTTGCTTGATCTAGGTATGTGCATTTTAAGACTTTTAGAGTGCAAATTAGATAACAATAGCTAACATACAACTATGACTGTCTTTTTATGATTATGAGCACCGTTGTGTGTTTGCTGGGTTATTTCACTCCAAGTTAGAACTGACAATGTGGATCTAACTATAATGGTGGTCATAACGAAACTGGAATGATAAAACATTCGTCTTTTACATTTATGTCTTCAAATGTTATCTCAGTTGAAGGATACCACTAATTAATTATGTGATTTTGGCAAGGTGTTAAAGCGTCACAAAACCTTAAACAACATTTATTTAGATGTTAACAGAGTTGGTTGTATTGCACATCATAGATAAACAATGTTAACAACTGTAACTTATTACAGTAAAGAAAACTAGTTAATTTTGAGCCTTTTTGCACTATTTTTTGCCTTCCGGGTTTAAAATCCTCATCTGGCCAACGTCAAAGGATGTGACTCGGCGATGTACTAGTACATTGGTGATGCATCTGTCTCAGAATTATTCACAAGACTGTGTTTTCTTGACCAATGAGAAGACATTTCTCCTAATTATTCATGACAATGCCTTGTGTATTTCTATCTGACCCTTCAGAGAGAGGCGTTCATGGCACATTGTAATTTGATGGATAAATGAACACATAGGCAACCAGGATTGCAAAAAACACATATTCTGATAATTATATATATGAAAGTATATTTTTATGTGAAATGCACTGTATGGGGGAAGGGCTTATCCACTGAAAGTGATAATACTGTAAATGACAGTTGTTGAAATTGTGGCGCACAGAAACCGGCTTGGAGGGCCATTTGGAGCTCTCGGTGGACCAGTACAGCTCAATGTGTCACGTTCGGAAGTCAAACAGACGGAGTTAGGGGACTTCCGATACCGACGAAAGGGGGTTTCCCGACCAGCTGAATGCGAGTCGCCTCGTTAGAGCGCCCGTCTACCATGCCGGAACGTTCGCCGGTTTAAACTTTGAAGCCCGCTCGTTATGGATGCGAGTAAGGCCGGAACAGTAGCAAACTGGGTTTTACTCGGGAAAGCTTTTAGAAATGAAGACGTTTGGACTCGCTCATGAAGGCAGTCTGTGTCAGGACCTGAGGACTTTTCCATCTCTTCAAATGCGGTAACACTCATATTATAACTAGAACAGGTATGCTTGCATTAAAAAAATATATACTCATATTACATTTAGTGGTTTCTGTAAAACCGATGTGGCTTGAAAGTATGATTCGTGTAATGCCGATAGACTATAAAACAGACAATGACTAATATATTTAAGATATGGAATCGGACCACTTCCCCACTCTTCTTCTCACAGCGTTCACGCCCATTTTAATTGCATTTTTCAAATACGACAGTGAGATAGAATGTAGCTGAAAGGGGGAGGTTTCATGACGCTTTAATGATCAGTCTAATTGCTGTAAACATATAGGCGTAAATGCTGCAGAGACATTCTTTTGCTTTAATATAAGCTAATTCTAATAATTATTAATACTAATTATAACAATGATTAATTACAATATGTGAATTGCATGTGTGGACATTTGTGATTTCGTTGTGGAGATAAAGGATGGTATCGGGGCATTTCGGCAGTTTTATATCATTTGTTATTTTTCTATGGCATCTGATAGTGGTTGGACCCAAGTACACCTGGCTGCAGGCTGCAGTACGGGGCGGTGCTACATATGCTCAACACATCCCATTGGTTAGCAGGGGGGGGGTATTGTTAAATATGGCCTTCATGTGTCGCTCTGCCCATAACTCTTCCCATTGGTTACAAGGAAATGACGTTGAAACCAGGAACTGAGGTTAAAAACGTTGTTCGACTTAATGCGTTGCCGTTCAAACCTTTTGTAATATAAACTCTGTATTTATTTATTAATATAAATAGTATGATTAAAAACTTAATACAATTAAAGTTACTTAAGGGGAAGCGTTTCATTCATTTGTAAGCAAGAGTCTTTCTACTACTTGTAGGTTGATTTTGATTCTGATTTTGGCTTGTCCTTTGCGAAAACTAACATAACTTTTAATAAGTGTAGTGACTGTTTAGGGCGTATTGGTAATTGTTTTAATAACGATGGTTTTACTACACATATTATGGTTACCGTAGCAGTTTGTGGTGTTTTACAAAGTCTTTGTTTACAGTTCGTTTCTCATTTTTCATTTAACAAAGTATGTCATTGTCTATGTATTTATTTACCGTCCTTTACTTGTTTTTATTTAATATTTTTGTTATGGTGTGTTCATTGTGTCCTCAGTTGTGTGTTGATATGATGCTGTGCTGTTCTGTGTTGTGCGTGTGTATGCCACAGGAGGGCACTAGAGTGTGGGCTGCAGAGGTAACGCGTTCGCGTTATGTTTGTCCCTTTCGGTTCACGGTTCTTGTTTTACTGAAGGCTGTCTGACCGTGAGAATAATGTGTCGGCAGCTAGGAAAATAAATATGCCAAGAACGGCTAAAGATGGTCCATCTCTATCGTCTAATTTTTCTTCCGAATGCAACGCTAGCTGCAATAATAGTGTAACTGCACTCAACAATTTTTATCATTATTAAAATTAATTTATCATTTATTATCCACCTTTTTTCTATTACTGTTATTTAATCCAGGGATTTTCAAACTGTGATCAGGGGCCCTCCAGAATGTTCTAAGAGAAAATTTTAGAGAAATATAAAGATAAAAGAAAAATAACAAAAGCCAATTAGTGTGTTGCCTTTATACAATCATGCTTATTATTTATCTAACATAGCTTCAATGTTCCTTGTCTATAAAAAAACAAGCAGACACAATTACTGAATTACATCATTCACTGTATTTCAATTGCAACAAATGATTAAAATGTATACGAATATAGCAGGATTTTTAATGTGATCGTACACCAGCTGTGGCATGCTGGTGTACTTACAGAAAGGGCACTGACTTGTACATTCCTTAACAATTTCTCACACTCCCCTTTGGTTAACACTGTTTTATGCATGTTACCAAGGAGAAACGGGAAAAACCTGCAATGCCAAGGATCAGCAGACAGAAATAAGTGGGCTACAGAATGTCAATTTTATCAGATTTGTTAACATGTTTCATTACAGTGATCTTATTTTTTATCTTTAATAATTGGAGAGTCCGCCAGACGTCGTTTCGTTTAAACAAGCATTTTATCCATTAATAACATACTGTATATTTCCGACAAGGCAGAATGTGGTATTTTGCTAAATATTAGATCTCTCTCTAATAAAGCACTTTTTGTTAACGATATGATAACAGATCATAAAATAGACATGCTCTGTTTGACAGAAACATGGCTAAAACCAGATGATTATATTGCTTTAAATGAATCTGTCCCCCAAGATTATTATTATAAACACGAGCCTCGTCTAAAAGGCAGAGGGGGAGGTGTCGCAGCACTTTACAATAACTCTCTTAGCATTTCCCAGAAGTCGAACTCTAAATATAATTCTTTTGAAGTCATGGTTCTTCATGTTTCAACACCTAATACTAAAGATAAAAC
>NC_079904.1:8489434-8492057 GCF_024868665.1 Triplophysa rosa | reverse complement strand
GAGTTCGGCCTAGGAGCCGTTCTTCTGCAGAGTCATGCAGGTCACTTGAAACCCGTGGCCTACATTAGTAGAAAGCTTTTGCCTAGAGAGACAAAGTACTCTACTGTAGAGAAAGAGTGCTTAGCTGTAAAATGGACTCTTGACTCGTTTAAGTATTACCTTTTGGGTCGGAAGTTCACTCTTGAAACTGATCACAGGCCTTAGCATGGCTGGGCCGTATGAAGGACTCTAATGCCCGCATTACTCGCTGGTTTTTGGCTGTACAACCTTTTGACTTTGAGGTCATATACAGGCCTGGGTACCGAGGATAATGGTACATTATCCACCATTATTCATTATTCATTCATTCAATCATTTAGTGCACATGTAATTTGTTTTCTTACCTGCTAAATGGTACATTCCAGGGGGCGTGGCCTTGGGTTGAAAATGGCTGCTAGATGCAGCATGGTCTCGAGTGCAGTGGTGTGCTAGACAGTGGTATGCTAGTCAGTGTGGACTCACAGTTTGATCGCATGGTTGGGGCGATTGCCTCCATGTTAATTTACAGCTCATAAATGCTTACTCCCAGTATGGGTTTGCAAATATGTTTATTTTATTTTACTTTGAAGTTTTTTTGCACGTGTTTGTTTTGTTTTCATCTGGGATTCTTGCACTGCTTGGATTAAAGCCTACTTTGAAACGGGACTTACTTTGTCTTGGACATTCTTATGCCTCCAGCTGCCCGAGCTATCGCTCACACAGAGAAAGAAAATTTGAAGAATGCTTATAACCAAACAGTTCTTGGACTCCTTTGACTGCCATAGTAGGAAAAAATACTTTATTTTTTTGTTCTGTTGAACACAAAAGAATATATTTTGAAGAATGTTGGACAGCAAACAGTCCTGGGGCACTTTTGACTACCATTGTAATTTTTCCTACTATGATAGTCAATGGGGTCCAAGAAATGTTTGGTTACAAGCATTCGAGCAAATAGTGCAGCACTCATGCAGCCCCAGACCATGACACTCCCACCACCATGATTGACTGTAGGCAAGACACACTTGTCTTTGTACTCCTCACCTGGTTGCTGACACACACACTTGACACCATCTGAACCAAATAAGTTTATCTTGGTCTCATCAGACCACAGGAAATGGTTCCAGTAATCCATGTCCTTAGTCTGCTTGTCTGTTTGCGGCTTTCTTGTGCATCATCTTTAGAAGAGGCTTCCTTCTGTGACGACAGCCATGCAGACCAATTTGATGCAGTGTGCGGCGTATGGTCTGAGCACTGACAGGCTGACCCCCCACCCCTTCAAACTCTGCAGCAATGCTGCAGCACTCATACGTCTATTTCCCAAAGACAACCTCTGGATATGATGCTAAGCACGTGCACTCAACTTCTTTGGTCGACCATGACAAGGCCTGTTCTGAGTGGAACCTGTCCTGTTAAACCGCTGTATGGTCTTGGCCACCGTACTTCAGCTCAGTTTCAGGGTCTTGGCAATCTTCTTATAGCCTAGGCCATCTTTATGTAGAGCAAAAAAAAAATCAGATCCTCAGAGTTCTTTGCCATGAGGTGCCATGTTGAACTTCCAGTGACCAGTATGAGAGCGTGAGAGCGATAACACCAAATTTAACACACCTGCTTCCCATTCACACCTGAGACCTTAGGCTTGTTTGACTTGATGCGGCGCCTAAAGATCCAACAGGCGGATGACATTCGGATGACACGAGAGCAATTCGAAAAACCATAAAAAGTTTGCTTTCGAATCACTCTTGCGGTACTTTGATATCATCCGCTTGTCGGATCTTGCGGCGCTGCATCAAGTCGAACAAGCCTCTTGTAACACTAAATAATCACATGACACCGGGGAGGGAAAAGGGCTCAGTGGGCCCAATTTTGACATTTTCACTTAGGGGTTTACTCACTTTTGTTGCCAGCGGTTTAGACATTAATGGCTGTGTATTGAGTTATTTTGAGGGGACAGCAAATTTACACTGTTATACAAGATGTACACTCACTACTTTACATTGTAGCAAAGTGTCATTTCTTCAGTGTTGTCACATGAAAAGATATAATAAAATATTTACAAAAATGTGAGGGGTGTACTCACTTCTGTGAGGTACTGTATATTCATGCATGAAACTTGTATGAAATTTGTCAAATGTTTGGAAGCTATTACATGGGTAAAATAAAGAAAATACTTTACATTTTGAACTTGAACTCCTTCCTCCTGAAATTCAGCCCATGGATTCCCCAGAGTCCCTCATTTCACCCTACTATTTCAAGTGCTGGATGTATTTGAATACATACGCTTGCTTTTGGATATATCTGATTTCTGGACAATTAAGTATACTTCATCGGATACTGTAGCATATGCAGCTTTCGAACCATATGTGACCCTGGACAACAAAACCAGTCTTATGGGTCAATTTTTCGATATTGAGATTTTTACATAATCTGAAAGCTGAATAAATAAACTTTCTATAGATATATGAGTTGTTAGAATAGGACAATATCTGGCTGAGATACAACCGTTTAAAACTCTGGAATCTGAGAGCGCAAAAAAATCAAAATATTGAGAATATTGCCTTTGAAGTTGTTAATCAGGGGCACTGTGGCAGACCATCAACTCACAAAA